>NC_060209.1:3907500-4222500 GCF_021130785.1 Homalodisca vitripennis
ATTTTCTAATTTACAGTCTTGGATTGGCTCATCCTTTATACAATGATATTTATTTCATTATACAAACATAAAATTGGTCACTATTTTTTGCAGATCAGTTATAGGCTACATTTCAGTGAGAAAACTTACTTACATTACTTTTAAAGTAGTTTTATGATAGTGATAAGTTTGACATATGCATTATTGAAATCCAAATTCAAAATTGTTTTCAGTAAAAAATTAACTCCTTGGAGATTCTTTTAAATTGCTTGTAAGGCCACGGGTAGCTCTTAGCATAAAATAAAATTATTACTAAGCGGCAATACACTAGTAAGTAACCTATTACATTTCTGGTAAAGTTAATGCTAGTTAAGTTAGATCCAAATATGAAACTCAGGAATTTACGATATGTTAATTATTGGAGTAGTGGGTATACTTCACCCCATCGTCTTAATTTATTTCTGTATTATATTATTATCTGTTTTGCATATGATAAAAGCACACATATTACGTGTAATGTAAATAAAACTACTCACAGTAATAATAAGATATTAAAATAAAATATTTTAAACGTTCTTTTGTAACTCCTCTATTTAAATTGCTTATCAATGCTAACATGAATTCCCATTTTAAATTAGATTGAACAAATTTAAATTAGACCTATTCCTTATTACTAGATCACCATAACAAGTACAACGAGGCGAGATGAGTTAACAAAAGCAGAATAGAATAATAAACTTCAACTAGCAGAGCTATGCAGTTAGTAGAGCCGGAAAGCTGGGAAAATAAGCGTGATTACTGCAATATTGGGGTTAGATTGCTGCTGAAGCGTTTTCTTTAGTTTTGTACACACAACCTCTATCTGCTACTCGTTGCTTTCCATACCTGAAATACGACAAGGCATCATAAATATATTGCTTTTTTAGAATGAAATCATTTAATACATTGATATAGAAAATATTCCAATTTCACTGTCAAATTTTGATTACTTAGATGTTTAAGTTTAAAGACCCTTGGGTCAGAATCTTCTACTAGATTAGCGTAAATTTATCTGCGAACACAGTGAAACAACTCTAATTTATATATAAAAACTAATTGTATATTTTTAGTACATCCTACTATTTCCATAGTTTTCCTTTAATTATAAAAAGCCACCGCAAACGTTCAATTCCACCAAATTTGCTTAGTAGGCTTATATTATGTAATATAACAGAAACCTACAATTATTTGAAAACGTAAGTAGGCATATTGGAACAAATGTCGCTTTACTTTTACAGTCACGACATACTGCCCGAAAAGCATAAGAGGGAGCTTTTAATATATATATATCTGTGTTTATAACAACTTTACAATAGAAATACGTTATTTTTTATATAATTGACAGAGTCAAGTCAATAACAATGAAGAAGATGTACGTGGTCGGCGGAGTTTGAGGATGGACGGCAAGTCTAGATGAGAGATAAGGAGGGTCCTGAGGCGTCTCAGCTCGCAGTTGAGCGAGGCCCTCACGGGAAGACAATACCCTCGTATGTAGCGGCCTGCGGCAGGTTGTACCAGACAGGGCAAGCGTGGGTGGTAGATAACCGTAAGTTTGAGATGTAAATGAACAGCTTAATAAAGGTGGTAAGTGGTGAGGAGCGGATACATGAAAGCCGCCCGGCCAGTCTGGGTCCTGCGGTTGTAGCATTTGTGGAGAGCCGCCAGCACCCAAGTACTGTACCTTGTCGACGTAGTTTATCGGAGTCTGTCATCCTGATCAGTCAGGACTTTCCGATAAACCGGACTGTAGTCATCCAGGTGAAGCAGATCGCCTCAAATTTGACTGTGACGATCTTGATCTGCCAACGATTGAACCACGGGGAGAGGGAAGCGGAGATCATTGGCAAGTGAGGCATGTCATTGATATACTACAGAGAGAGAATCGGCCCAAGAACTAATCCCAGTGGCACACCAGTAGTCACTCATCCCAACATTTAGGAAGAAGCGATATAGTTGGAACATCTGACGAGAACTGCGTGCCACACACTGTCTAAAGCCTAGTATCCTGGCTAACTGCAGTGCTGAACAGGCGGCTGTTAAAGTTGTCAACAAGGGTAGTGGCAACGCTTGCTAGCTGCAGGGTGTTGGAGTGGCCTAGACGAAAGCCATATTGATCACTCTTAGAGAAGGACGGAAGTAGGTCACTCGGCCTGTAGTTCTCAGGTTGAACCAAGTCCTTGCCAGATTCTGGATAAGTACAAGCTTATTCAGATTCATGGATTTCGGATATTTTTCAAGAGTAAGACAGGAGATGATGATCGTAGTAACCCAATACAATGCCCACTGCGGGAGCCGTTTCAGGGCTGCAGAACCAAGATTATACAGCAGCCCGGAGACGGTAGAGTAAAATTCAGCTAGAAGACCGTTTGAAGTTGGCCAAAGTCTTTTTCAGAAGCCTCCCGATCCAAATCATCCAACAGATGAACGTGGTCCTTGTATACCGACAAGGGGGCGATGTAACGGTATCTCAGACCGCAGGCAGCGCATCAGATGCCAGAGGGAACGGGAGGGTATGGAGAAAGTCCTTCGACCGTCCTGTAGAATGGTCCTGTAAAATCCGCCGAATTTTATCAAACTGGCGTTGGAACGCAACTCTATCCGCAGGAAACCTAGCTCAACCGGAGCCGATGGCGCAGCCGCACTTCTTTAAGGAATTCAGGTGATCACTGAAGATGACCGGGAACTGGAGTACGTAGAATAAGATTGCAGAGAAGAAACCCACTGGTCACGGCCATCACCAAACACAATGTCAGGAATAGTAAGTGAATAATCCCCTAGATAATTATGAAACCTATTTCAATTCGTCTTAGAACGCCTCCCAGGGGATGACCGGTATTGACCGGAAAATTACAGGGAAGAATCACCGGTATGAGGTCTGAAGAATTATTTATGATGGAATCAACAGTGAGTGCATTCGAGAGATCAGAATACAGGCCAAAGTGAACAACATCATAATTGTGGAACCAATTTTTTGGAAAATTAATTGGGGTTGCTGGAGCAGCAACACAAACATGTGATCTCATCGAAACTGCACGGAATGAAGACGACGACCGATGGTATTTATCAAGTTGCAGTTCTATAATCAACGTGTTTGCTATTAAAACCACCAGCTAAGATAACAGGGCGGTCAGGAGAAATTCGAGTCCAGAGGGAGTAATCGTATACTAGGAAGGTTGTAAATTGAGGATATAACATTTCAGGGTCACCGAAATAAGCAGTAATCGTAGTGATTTCGCTAACAAATTTAGATGTCGTTACGAATCTTGACGACTAACAGGAATATCAGTCCCATCAGATGGAAGAACCCCAGGTTTAATTGGCTTATCAGTACGATAATAATTATAATTTGGAATTGTAAATTAATTTTTGAGGAGAAAGGTGAGTTTCCTGAACAAAGGTAATGTTAACGTGATAGTAATGCAGGAAATGAATGAGTTCATGAAGTCTCTGCAGTTGTACGGAATCAGACAACACTGTACAGAACATGTTAGAGATGTAGCCTCTAAAAGTGTTTTATAATAATAACATAATATTAATAAACTTTTATTTAAAAAAGTTAAACTAAACCTTAAAAAAAAAAAAATTAAATAAAAATAAAAGTTTAAAAGTGATAAAAGTTTATTAATATTATGTTATTGTACAGAACAGTTCTTTGAGGAGAAGAGCAGCGGTCTCCTGAGTAGAGGCAAAAGGCGCGTTTCTGCCGGGCTAGCCGTAGAATGTCTAGGGAGTTGTCCACAAAGTTGGGACAGTGATAACGTGGACGAGACGGCTGAGCTGAAGGAGTCACGAGACAGTCACGGCGAGATCGAGGTGGACAGTTTTGATTACAGTGCTGATGATGTCCATCGGGGAATCGTGTGATGGTCGGCCTCTCTCGTACAGCATCAGACTAAGTCCGGCCAGCAGTTGCGTGCAGACTCGTTGGTCGTGATTATTTTTGTCGAAGCTGAGACCGGCTGTGTATCAGAGCGAATGAGAGGCCAGTATGAGCGGGGCCTTTAATGCGACTGTCATTTGCTTTCACTTTGTTTCGCCAGTATGGGCCCAAACTTTTGATTCTTTCGTGTCGATAAACACAGAGCCCATGATAGATGTATGCGCTTCCTTATAACTGCAGCAATGGCCTATTTCGTCGCAATTATCCGTCGCATGTCCTAACTGTTGATATCGGTGTTATGGAGGGGACCAGGCAGTTTTCTATAGTGGCAAACCACAACACGTACGTAGAGCAACTTGTCTATATTGTAAAGTGTTTTGGCCGGCAGGGTATTATAATAGTCCCATTTAGAGTCGCAGTGAAGGGAGACGACCCAATGATTTGTTTACCCCTCCTAGTGCGGAGTTTAAAGACGTCGCCCACAGAGAATCTCTGTTTCAATAAAGCGTCTTGAACGTCATCTGCGATAGCAAACGGGGAAGTCCAGGAAAAAGAATGTTCGAGCGCCGGGTACCGGGGGACGTGTGTACAAACTGACATTCCGCTCAGTTAGGTAAGCGTGAACTGTATGAAAGTTCGAGATGCTTGTCGTGGTAACAATAAACTCAGGCGGTGAAATCCCCTCCAATCAGACGATTTAGTGCGACAGCATGGGTATGCCGACCCACAATACGTCATGTAAGGCGGCAGAATCCTGGGTTGGGTAGGAGGCATCGTATTCATCTTAAGAGACGAGTCAAGGACGAGGCGGACCTAGGGGAACGGGAGGGAAATTAGAGACAGGAGCAGCAGCCTTCTTTTTCTTCGTTGCAGGAACATGTTGAGGACGGTCCACACTATCAGTTATGTCTTGAGGTCTGAGGTGGACCAATATCGGGAGTAAATATAATGAACAAAACAGTAATGTTCGCGTGGTACACAAATTAAATACATATCAGAGACAATATATAATCGGTATAGAAAACACATGTAAAAAGGAATTAATAAAACCAGTGAATAACTAATACATTGCAAGGGAACGAGTATACAAAAAATAGGTAAGTTTATGAAATGAATCTATTTTTATAACCTCAAAACATAGTGAATTATTCACAACAAAACAATCATTTAACTAGTTTTTAAACAAGTAATTTAGAATAAAACATATTCTTAGTTTGAACCACTATATAACTAAAATATTTTAAGTTTGTAGTGGAAATAGACTCATCATCCCTATAACATTTACAGGATGGAACTTATTTCAAGTAATCGGATTACGATAATCTTACCGTGATCATCTAGATCTGGCATAATTAGACACAAGCAACCAAACTACGCTCAAATATATTTAAAAGCTTAAATATTTAAAACGACATTTCTATAATATAATGCGGAAATGGTTACCAAATCTTAAATAGTTTATATACATAAGTTAAAGGAAAATAAAACTTTTACATTACTCGTTACCATTGTTTTCGCTTCACTAACTGTAAGTGAGTTACTTCAGTCATAAGTTATTTAAAATCCTATTTATATATAAAATTTTATAGTGAAAATTCAATTGAAAGACTAATACACAATGTGAACTAAAATTTCGATAATGAAGTATGACATTTAAAATCCTTAACTTGATGAGAGTATCCAAACAAATAAGTTACAGAATTGTTTGCTCTGGTGTGTATGTTATTAGAATCGGATAGGGATTTATAATTGTACAGTTGCTATATTAAACATGCTGTAAAAACAGAGCAATTTTATAATAAAAATAATGCCATAAAGAACTACTTTAAGAAATATTATTGAAGTTTAAATTAACTAACTTCTAATTAACTAATTAAATAACTCAAGTAGTTTTTGAATATTTTACGATACAAAACATTGTTACTAATAGCCACTGTGTCGATATCTATACATCGTATAGGCACACAACGTTTTCTTGTCATGAGGACTGCAATTTTTCATATGAAAAAATACATCGCCAGCCGTGCTGTGTTCCGTTAAATTTGATATAATGGTTTATTAAGAGTTAAATTATTATATTTTTATCGACCATAAGACAATAAACATAAACCAACATAGACTATTTGAAAATGACCAGCTCTGCCAGCCTTAGTTTAGTAGATAACAACTGGCGTTTCACAAAGATAGTAGACAGTGACGTATTAACGTATTAAAAAGTTATAAAATACCAAACTTAAATTTTTTTTCGCATATTTTATAATTTATAACACTTAATATCATACATAAATAATTTGTCGTATAATAAAACTATTAAATAGCCGGTCTACATATTAATATCTGTTAGACCATATGTATTTTATCAAATACCAATTTTATAACCAATATTATTATAATATATTCCGAAGTCATACAGTATTTTATAATATGGAATGAAATGGAAAATGCCTTTATTAAAGAGGCGGAGTTACGGCTATTAAGCCCTCTCTACCACTCATGTAATACATTAAAAACTGAAATCTGGTTCTTGGAATAATGAAAGCATAGTCTGTCCGGTTAGCCAACGGCAGAGTTAGTTAGATAGCAATGGCGTCATGTTTAATCAGCAAGTTGAATTGTTTAGAGCCTTCATAACTCGGGCACTGGAAACTCTGTTATTAGATCTTCGCTCATCAAATACACGGATTTCATTAACGCTTCTCATAATTGCATTAATGTTAAAAGTTTTGTAAACTGCCATTAACGAAGTATGTAATCATGAATAAGAAGGGTAAGCTCATAATTGAATACTACATTCCACAACACGATTTAACTGGTTAAAGCATTCAAATACACGGATTTCATTAACGCTTCTTATAATTGCATTAATGTTAAAAGTTTTGTAAACTGCCAATAACGAAGTATGTAGTCATGAATAGGAACAGTAAGCTCATAATTGAGTACTACATTCCACAACATCATTTAACTGGTTAAAGTAAATCAAATACACGGATTTCATTAACGCTTCTTATAATTGCATTAATGTTAAAAGTTTTGTAAACTGCCAATAACGAAGTATGTAGTCATGAATAGGAACAGTAAGCTCATAATTGAGTACTACATTCCACAACATCATTTAACTGGTTAAAGCATTCAAATACACGGATTTCATTAACGCTTCTTATAATTGCATTAATGTTAAAAGTTTTGTAAACTGCCAATAACGAAGTATGTAATCATGAATAGGAACAGTAAGCTCATAATTGAGTACTACATTCCACAACATCATTTAACTGGTTAAAGTAAATCAAATACACGGATTTCATTAACGCTTCTTATAATTGCATTAATGTTAAAAGTTTTGTAAACTGCCAATAACGAAGTATGTAATCATGAATAGGAACAGTAAGCTCATAATTGAGTACTACATTCCACAACATCATTTAACTGGTTAAAGCATTCAAATACACGGATTTCATTAACGCTTCTTATAATTGCATTAATGTTAAAAGTTTTGTAAACTGCCAATAACGAAGTATGTAATCATGAATAGGAACAGTAAGCTCATAATTGAGTACTACATTCCACAACATCATTTAACTGGTTAAAGCATTCAAATACACGGATTTCATTAACGCTTCTTATAATTGCATTAATGTTAAAAGTTTTGTAAACTGCCAATAACGAAGTATGTAATCATGAATAGGAACAGTAAGCTCATAATTGAGTACTACATTCCACAACATCATTTAACTGGTTAAAGCATTCAAATACACGGATTTCATTAACGCTTCTTATAATTGCATTAATGTTAAAAGTTTTGTAAACTGCCAATAACGAAGTATGTAATCATGAATAGGAACAGTAAGCTCATAATTGAGTACTACATTCCACAACATCATTTAACTGGTTAAAGTAAATCAAATACACGGATTTCATTAACGCTTCTTATAATTGCATTAATGTTGAAAGTTTTGTAAACTGCCAATAACGAAGTATGTAATCATGAATAGGAACAGTAAGCTCATAATTGAGTACTACATTCCACAACATCATTTAACTGGTTAAAGTAAATCAAATACACGGATTTCATTAACGCTTCTTATAATTGCATTAATGTTGAAAGTTTTGTAAACTGCCAATAACGAAGTATGTAATCATGAATAGGAACAGTAAGCTCATAATTGAGTACTACATTCCACAACATCATTTAACTGGTTAAAGTAAATCAAATACACGGATTTCATTAACGCTTCGTATAATTGCATTAATGTTGAAAGTTTTGTAAACTGCCAATAACGAAGTATGTAATCATGAATAGGAACAGTAAGCTCATAATTGAGTACTACATTCCACAACATCATTTAACTGGTTAAAGTAAATCAAATACACGGATTTCATTAACGCTTCTTATAATTGCATTAATGTTAAAAGTTTAGTAAACTGCCAATAACGAAGTATGTAATCATGAATAGGAACAGTAAGCTCATAATTGAGTACTACATTTCACAACATCATTTAACTGGTTAAAGCATTCAAATACACGGATTTCATTAACGCTTCTTATAATTGCATTAATGTTAAAAGTTTAGTAAACTGCCAATAACGAAGTATGTAGTCATGAATAGGAACAGTAAGCTCATAATTGAGTACTACATTCCACAACATCATTTAACTGGTTAAAGTAAATCAAATACACGGATTTCATTAACGCTTCTTATAATTGCATTAATGTTAAAAGTTTAGTAAACTGCCAATAACGAAGTATGTAATCATGAATAGGAACAGTAAGCTCATAATTGAGTACTACATTCCACAACATCATTTAACTGGTTAAAGTAAATCAAATACACGGATTTCATTAACGCTTCTTATAATTGCATTAATGTTAAAAGTTTAGTAAACTGCCAATAACGAAGTATGTAATCATGAATAGGAACAGTAAGCTCATAATTGAGTACTACATTCCACAACATCATTTAACTTGTTAAAGTAAATCAAATACACGGATTTCATTAACGCTTCTTATAATTGCATTAATGTTGAAAGTTTTGTAAACTGCCAATAACGAACTATGTAATCATGAATAGGAACAGTAAGCTCATAATTGAGTACTACATTCCACAACATCATTTAACTGGTTAAAGTAAATCAAATACACGGATTTCATTAACGCTTCTTATAATTCCATTAATGTTAAAAGTTTTGTAAACTGCCAATAACGAAGTATGTAATCATGAATAGGAACAGTAAGCTCATAATTGAGTACTACATTCCACAACATCATTTAACTGGTTAAAGCATTCAAATACACGGATTTCATTAATGCTTCTTATAATTGCATTAATGTTAAAAGTTTTGTAAACTGCCAATAACGAAGTATGTAATCATGAATAGGAACAGTATGCTCATAATTGAGTACTACATTGCACAACATCATTTAACTGGTTAAAGCATTCAAATACACGGATTTCATTAATGCTTCTTATAATTGCATTAATGTTAAAAGTTTTGTAAACTGCCAATAACGAAGTATGTAATCATGAATAGGAACAGTAAGCTCATAATTGAGTACTACATTCCACAACATCATTTAACTGGTTAAAGCATTCAAATACACGGATTTCATTAATGCTTCTTATAATTGCATTAATGTTAAAAGTTTTGTAAACTGCCAATAACGAAGTATGTAATCATGAATAGGAACAGTATGCTCATAATTGAGTACTACATTGCACAACATCATTTAACTGGTTAAAGTAAATCAAATACACGGATTTCATTAACGCTTCTTATAATTGCATTAATGTTAAAAGTTTTGTAAACTGCCAATAACGAAGTATGTAATCATGAATAGGAACAGTAAGCTCATAATTGAGTACTACATTCCACAACATCATTTAACTGGTTAAAGTAAATCAAATACACGGATTTCATTAACGCTTCTTATAATTGCATTAATGTTAAAAGTTTTTTAAACTGCCAATAACGAAGTATGTAATCATGAATAGGAACAGTAAGCTCATAATTGAGTACTACATTCCACAACATCATTTAACTGGTTAAAGTAAATCAAATACACGGATTTCATTAACGCTTCTTATAATTGCATTAATGTTAAAAGTTTTTTAAACTGCCAATAACGAAGTATGTAGTCATGAATAGGAACAGTAAGCTCATAATTGAGTACTACATTCCACAACATCATTTAACTGGTTAAAGCAAATAAAATACACGGATTTCATTAACGCTTCTTGAAGCATTAATGTTAAAAGTTTAGTAAACTGCCAATAACGAAGTGTGTAATCATGAATAGGAACAGTAAGCTCATAATTGAATACTACATTCCACAACATCATTTAACTGGTTAAAGCATTCAAATACACGGATTTCATTAACGCTTCTTATAATTGCATTAATGTTAAAAGTTTTGTAAACTGCCAATAACGAAGTATGTAATCATGAATAGGAACAGTAAGCTCATAATTGAATACTACATTCCACAACATCATTTAACTGGTTAAAGCATTCAAATACACGGATTTCATTAACGCTTCTTATAATTGCATTAATGTTAAAAGTTTTGTAAACTGCCAATAACGAAGTATGTAATCATGAATAGGAACAGTAAGCTCATAATTGAGTACTACATTCCACAACATCATTTAACTGGTTAAAGTAAATCAAACTCCCAATCTTGTTTACCAGCCTGTCTGTGTTTAGGATAAAAGTAACATCAGAAAAACTGTATACAAGTTTTACAAAAGAATCTTTAAGTCGAATTAAAATAGCACAAAATTGCTTATCTTAATAAATGTTCCCTTAAAGCAAATAACACAATTAATAACAACTGATTAGCCTGAGGACCATCATCTATTTGAAAAACTTCAGGAATATTAACAAAATTCAACAATCAGTGCTAAAGTTTCGTTATGGATTTATGATTTTGTGTAACGATATAAACTATTCTTATGTATTTTATCTAAAAATAAACTATGTTATGTTATTCTGGTACATTTCTAACAATATATTCCGTTAATATACATATGTGTATGATAACTATTGTTTTTATTATTTTTATGTAAGTTGTTACTAAGTTTACAAGAACTGAATTACATTGAATATTACTTTTTAAACCTTAAAGAAAAATATATATTTGATACATTGAGTTATTTAAATATTGGCAGATACCAGGGGCATCGTACGCAATTTCGTAGCCTTTGCAAGTGTCTGAGCACTTCTGATCGAGTGAATTATATTCACGATTGTGCCTCGTTTCCCCGATCAGGAAAATAAATATACAAACACATGTCTGAGAAGTTTACTTTATTAAATTTATAATCAAAGTTAGATGGTAAATTTCGCCTGCATATCTCCACTGCAATACTGACAAAGCACTTCACAACTAATATTTGCTACAATGTACAGTTGGAAGGAAGTACGAATAAATTATTACTGCAAGTTTTAATTTTGTTATCTGGATATATTCTTACTCTGTGCTCAACAGCGGTTGCAGACAAGATTGAAATCAGAAGTTGTGTTACTATCAAAGTTTTATGCTATGCTTACAAGACTATACAAGCAGTCTAAAGTGCAGTCAATAGTGGTTACATTTATTACACATATGGTCGGGGAAGTTATTTGGCACGATATGGCTTCTAGCTATAAGAAAGAATTGAACTGACCCGATATTTATATTTGCGTACATTGCATATCCTTTATTTTTTATATTTATCTTTCTGTTTTTTTTTCCAGAACCTCTAGAATATTTTAATATTAATTCTGCTATTCTGGGTGTAGATGACTGTAGCAGATCAGAGATCATGTTAATCGGTACAGCCATTCTTGAGTTTGTTTTATGTATTTAGAGATAGTATTTAAACTTTAAATATGTACAACAGGAGATAAAAAGCCTCGTCTAAGGCATAATATTAAAAAACATGAAAAATACCATACAATAACATTTCAACATTGAACGTTATAGGTATATATTTTTAAACATTTATAGTCAAATTTTGTTTTAATGTCAGTCTTGTAAATATTCCTTTGTGATTTTGTCGTCACTTAAATAGGACGATTAATTCAAGCCGATTTCAGTATGTCATTAATATGAGTATTAATAAGGTACGGCATGCGGTGAAATAAATCGCCATTAAAAATAAATTTTACTATCATACTTATATATATACATATATATGTGTGTGTGTGTGTGTGTGTGTGTGTGTGTGTGTGTGTGTGTGTGTGTGTGTGTGTGTGTGTGTGTGTGTGTGTAAACCAATAAAAATATACTATACACATATACAGTATGGTAAAAAAGTCCCGGAACGGTTTAATATATTTTTTACTAATATAGATAAAGTAATTAGACTTGGTATATCAATAATAGCTATAAATGTATTAAAACTTTTTTATCCCTTATGGGGGACGGCCCACGAGGAGTCAGACAAGATTCTTAAATAGCAGCATAGGTCGAGTTTTATATCAAATTAAAGGTCTTAGTTAGTAGAACACATTGCCGCAAACCGGACCTCAAAAGGTTCACTCTAACTGAAATGGCGGCGTTTTAAAGTTATTTGTCTTTTATCTGTGATGCGATGAATTAGTTCTTCTGTGTTGGCAACATTCATTGCAACAATGGGATTTCCGGGATAGTGTCTTGAAAACTCATTAGTGTTTACATCCTTTCTATTCAGTGAAAGTTGTTTTTGACATTCCTGTTGAAAGTCCAACTGCATGGTCATTAACTGTGTATCTTATCATTCTGAGGGTAGAGTGCGTTTAGACAGGAAACTTAATTTTCCTCATGAGCTGTTACAAAGTCGATCTTAAATTAAGATTTGTAAAGTGTAGATTGGGTTTAATTTAGTTGTTAACAGTGACCAGTTGTGAATCTTATGATAGGGATGTCTCTGACTGAGACTGACAGAATAAACCTGCTTATGATGAAGGTTATGGTGACCGTGTACGATCATATGACGAAGTTGTGCATTTATTTAATGACACATTTCCGGACCGGCCACCAATATCAAAGTCTACCGTCTGTAGAACAGTCCAAAGATTTCTAGATATCGGCAATGTTAAAGACCGTCCAAGAAGTGGTAGACCTTTATCTGCTACTGACGAAAATACATTGAGCCGGGGCTCAGTTTGGACAATTTATTTTTGTGTCTTTTATTTTTTCCCACCTCGGCCACTCTTGTCAGTCGGTGGGGGAGTCACTCCGTCAAGTATTGATTTTCTGCCTGGTTGGACTGTTTGGTTGAGGTCAGCTGGTTGACCTTGACTAGTTTACCGACCAGCTGTTCACCGGCACCGGCTACTGTTCGGAGCGGTCAGACACGTTCGGAGAGGCTTACTGCGTTGCTGTCTGTTCACTGCTCGTCCCGTTCCACATGGCTGGCTAATTCTACTACTTTCGGCAGGTAATTGTCTTTTTCACTCTCTTTACTTAATTAGTTGGCGGTTTTTCTCTCCCTCCCAGAGGGATACTATAATACTATAATATTATCGTAGATTAGTTATAAGTAGTTTATATATATATTATTTTGTAACTTGTGTTCCTCGTGTACGTGTTCGTGTCGCAAAGTGTTCTATCCTGTCTATCGTACGTTCTAAATTTGTTAATTTTTTAACTATGCAAGTTAAGTTTTTTTTATTTTTGCTCTAGTGCTTTCTAACTGATCCGTTCGGCGAACGGAAATTATTTATTCCGTGTACACACTTTGTTTTTTTAGTGTAAACGAGACGGTACAGACTTTGCAAATTTTTGTTACCTCGTGTTTTGTGTTGCGTGCAAAATTGGGTGGCAACATTCATGATTTCAATTTTATTATTTAATTATTGCCTTTATAGTAGCGTGAACTGATTAGAATTTAATTATTGTTATTTGGGAAATAATGTATTGTTATTATTTGTAAATTATATAATTATTATTAGGCCTACCTTACAATTAATATTTAATAGCAAAATGTAAATTATTATAATATTATAATAGAATGATTAAAATCCAGCGAATTATAGTTACAAGTAATTGTTATCACGCTTAATCATTTAGTATGGCTGTTCTAGCCTATAAGTAAATGTTTATATATTTGAAAATTTGTTTTGTTTGTAATATTTAATATTGTCACCAAGTAGTGTATCTTATAATACTTGGTGTCTTGAGGTATTTTTGGGAAATAGTCTTCTGATACTTAAAAGGTACTGTTAGTTACAGATTGTTATTTTGTTTAATTGTTAAATTTAAATATTTTATTATACTTTGTGGCAAACATAATTAAGTTTTTATTATTTCTCGGGTTGTAGTAAAGTTGTTCTGAATATCTACTGGTTATGTTGGGATTCTATAGGGTCCCCGTGAGTGCCGTCAGCGGGACTGATGCGGCGAGTCTGCCCACAGCACTGAAGCCAACTGAATGCCCGCGCCCTGCCAGCGCTATTGGACCGGCATCCAACCGGAGTGTAGTGCTCCCATTCATTTCTTCTGGAACAAGGTTGGATCAAAAATGTTTTTTTACTTCTTATACTGAACTTGCGAGGACTGGGGTGCAGGGAGCGCTGCCAGATGTTAGATCTGGAGGAGGGCCAGTACCTAGCCAGTATTTATTTAGTTAGTTACATGACCTGAAGGGGAGGATTTCATCTTTAATTCGGATTCGTGGAGGCAACTAAGCCCCCGCCTCCTTCGAAAATTGGCTTTAAATATATATTTTTTTAATTTTCGGCTACAAACTTGAAACAAAATTACTTTTCAAAAATAGTGGGCCTAGAAATTCTACAACCTTTTCCTTCCCTCAGTTCATAAAAAATTTACCTGTTAAAAATTTTATATTTACTACCGCCGTACCTGAAATTGTTATTTATATATCAAATTTCTATATTATATTATATTATTTATTTATTATGTTATTTATTTCTATTTATTATGTTATTGTCTATATTGGAATTTTATCTGTTGTTATTTAGTTCTTAAGTTACACGGTGCACCGTGGTACTGCAGTTTATTGTACTTTTGCATGAAAATGTTTGCCACCTTCTAATTATATCTTGTACTCGAAATCTTGTCTCTTTGTCTCTCTTCCCACTAGTGGCATGTGATTGTTTTTTTTATGATTTGCTCCGAGTTTGGGAGGGGCACGCTTCCGAGGCCTCCTGTCTTTTTCGCTAACTCGGAACAAAATGGTAGCAGAGCGTGGTTACGTGTTTTTACCCTCTGCGGGCCCGGGGTTTTGTTTTGCCACTGGTGGTGAGAGGGATGAGTTGAAGTTAGTTTGTGACTTCCTGCGCCTGTGCCGTCTCGCTGAGCTATTTATCGCCGATCTACAGGAAGTGTGTAAACTTGTTTATTATTTTCGGATTATTGTTACTTGTGTGTTTTTGTTATATCTTGTCTTCGTTGTTTTTCTTCCTGGTTTTTGTTCTGATACGGCGTAGTGTTTTGCTGTGGTATTTTTGGTTTCGCTGCCGTGTTTCGTGGACGGCAGGAATTCTGGGGACCCTGCTGAGAGTGTTGTCTCACTAAGTTATTCTCTTGTCGCCTTACTAATTTTGGTTTGTTAGTTGTTGA
Source organism: Homalodisca vitripennis (assembly GCF_021130785.1). Classification (NCBI taxonomy): domain Eukaryota; kingdom Metazoa; phylum Arthropoda; class Insecta; order Hemiptera; family Cicadellidae; genus Homalodisca; species Homalodisca vitripennis. Next base: position 3,922,941 of record NC_060209.1, read on the forward strand.
CTTCGAGTCAGTGTGTTGCTTGTTAGTCTGTGTCTTCTATTTATTTATCATGCCTGTCTCTCTGGTGCCTGAATACTTGTTGAAGGAGGATCTCCATTTTGAGTTGTTGGCTCGTGGGCTTACTCTGGGTTCCGACTGCGAGTCCATGCGGAAGCAACTGCGGGATAACATGGACCTGGACACTACCTGGCCTAGGGATTTGGCGTTCCAGAAGCAGAGGCCTATTTTGGAGGCTAAGTTGGAGACTTTTGAAAATAGTCAGGAGGACTGGTTGGAGTCGCCGCCTACTGGCCGAGAGAGGGCTAGGTATTTGTCCCGGCTTACCCATCTACATATGAGGCTGTCGCTACTTAGATCCAAGCTTACCAGTTCTGGTGATAGGGAGTGGTTGGAGGAACGCATCACCTTGGTGGACAGCCTGCTGACTGTACTCGAGAGGGACGAGGGAGCAAAGGCTCATGAAAAAACCTTGTCTGCGGTTGACTCTGCTGCGGCTGTTAAGGGTGAATGCCGGATCCCTGGGTCAGTTGTTGCAGACTTTGATGTGGGCGTGGCGTCGGGGGTGTCTGGTGTGGACGGGACCCTGCCTGCTGGATCTGGAGGACTGGGAGCTGTGATGACGGGATCCTTTGTTCAGTATCACAAGCTCCCAAACCCACTTACCCCGTTGCTGCAGCGACTACCAACGGTGGATGGTCTGAATACTGAAGCTTTGCTGCGGTTTCTATCTGAGATCCTGCGACTGCATGATTTGCCTGGTCTTCAGGGAGCGAGCTTCCTGCATGTCATCTCTCCGTTTTGTAGGCCACCTTTGGGTGACTGTCTGGTTCGAGTTCTCCAGAGGGGTGGTACCCTGGATGATTTTCATAGGGAGGCATTGGATTTCTTTGTTCCTGGTCCGTTGAGGGAACGTCTCCCTGTGGAGAAATTCTTTAGGCCACAGGGCAACGGAGAGAGTTTGGCAAAGTTTGTGGCCGAGGTGAGGGACACTGATAGGGTTTTAAAGCTCGATATCCCCGAAAGTACTGTGGTCACCACCATTCTTGAGGGTCTCAATCCTGAAGAGAGGTCCCGTCTGGTTTTTGCTGGTCGCCCTTCCACCTTTTCTGAACTGGACCGTCTGTGCATTGCTTCGCGCAGCGTGCAGTTTGCTGACCGGCAGAGGGCGGAGAGGAACAATCACCGTTCCATCCAGCCCTCCAGGGCTGTCACGGCCGTACAGAATCCCGTAGATGGGCCACACCACTCAGGTGGGCTTCGTCTACCCATCTGCTATGCCTGTGGTGAACGAGGTCATACTCGTCGGGAGTGTCCTAGGAGATATCGCACTGGTCCAAAAAACTAGATCAAAGGGGGGTTTTATCTGAAGTTCCCCCGAGGTCTAAGGAAAAATTTCAAAAAAATAGTACCTGTGCGAAAAATTTGATTAATAGTTTGGACACTACGAGCCTAGCAGAAAAGGGAAACCTACGGCTTAGGACAGCATCTTCGGTGTGCCCTTATATCAATATCTTAGTGGGAGAATCAGTGCATAAGGCCCTAGTTGATTCCGGGTCAGCCTGTAGCCTCATCTCTTCCCGTTTTTTTGAAGCCATTTCAAGGTTAGTTCTTAAGTTACACGGTGCACCGTGGTACTGCAGTTTATTGTACTTTTGCATGAAAATGTTTGCCACCTTCTAATTATATCTTGTACTCGAAATCTTGTCTCTTTGTCTCTCTTCCCACTAGTGGCATGTGATTGTTTTTTATGATTTGCTCCGAGTTTGGGAGGGGCGCGCTTCCGAGACCTCCTGTCTTTTTCGCTAACTTGGAACAACATCCATAGAAGTATGACAAAGTTTCATCGAAGAGCCACACACATCAACAAGAACTGCAGCAACTAATCACGGAATAAGCCATGTTTCAGTGTTAAACGTTTTAAAACAAAACCACTATTATCCGTATAAGGTCAGATTGGTCCAGGAGCTTTCGGAAGACGATTTTGACAGGAGAGTGGAATTTTGTGAGACAATGATAAATAGATATGTACAAGATCGAAATTTCTTAGCAAAAGTTGTATTTTCAGATGAAGCTACCTTTACACTTCATGGCGATGTAAGTAGGCATAACTGTCGTTATTGGAGCGACGAAAATCCTCACTGGATGAGGGAAAGCCATACCCAGAAACCTGAAAAAGTTAACGTGTGGGCTGGGATTGTTGGCAATCATATTGTTGGAGGACCTTTCATAATCAATGGAAATTTGAATGGGGTGACATATGAATTGATATTGAGAGAAACCATTATACCAGCTTTACGTGCTGTGTTGGGTCGAAGTTATAACACAGTATGGTTTCAACAGGATGGTGCACCACCTCATTATGCTTTACAAGTACGAGCGCTGCTTGACAGAGAGTTTCGCAATCGTTGGATAGGACGTAGGGGAGCAATAGAGTGGCCACCTAGATCACCTGATCTAAATCCTCTTGATTCCTTTTTATGGGGTTATTTAAAACAAAGGGTTTTTTAACTAAGTCTGCCAACACAGAAGAACTAATTCACCGCATAACAGAGGAAACTCATCAAATACCTCTAGAGATGATTCAAAAAGTTATTGAAGGCTTCTACCACAGATTGGACTATTGCCAAGAGAAACTTGGACAACATTTTGAACACTTTCTATAACTGTAAGTACTAAATTTTCAATTCTAATTATTAATTTAATGTTATCTTAATGTAAGAGAATGACTTATTTGGATAAATGACGAATAACTTTAAAACGCCGCCATTTCAGTTAGAGTGAACCTTTTGAGGTCCGGTTTGCGGCAATGTGTTCTACTAACTAAGACCTTTAATTTGAAAACTCGACCTATGCTGCTATTTAAGAATTTTGTCTGACTCCTCGTGGGCCGTCCCCCATAAGGGATAAAAAGGTTTTAATACGTTTATGGCTATTATTGATATACCAAGTCTCATTACTTTATCTATATTAGTAAAAAATATATTAAACCGTTCCGGGACTTTTTTACCATACTGTATACTAATAAATATATATCTATATTTAGACACCAAAATTAAGTATGAATATATATATATACCCAGAATATTTATATACTTTTACGATTTAAATAGATTTATATAACATCTCTATTGCCTGTAATCTTAATACTGGTTACTTGATAATTGAGAAATGTAAACTTTGCAGTCAACTGATATTGTATGTAAAGATATTGCTCATTGTGTCTTGTGTTCCGCAACTCATTTTTTGTATGCAAAGAATTTAAATCAAATCTTAAAACCTTCTACTAAGATGTGAATATTTGAGGCAAAACCTACAAGTAAAGGAAGTACCACATAAATGTTAAAATTACATAAAAATATTATGAATATCTCAATATTTTTAAATAATAAAATATTCATAATCAACTTCAGTTGCCCCATTACGAGAATAGCAGGCTGAACAATACCAACAGTTCCACTGTCATAGAATATAAATTAAGTTTATAACTGAGGGAGGCAGGCTTTCGGAAACTTCCATACAAAGTTTGTGATGCCGCTTAACTATTAAAGTGCTTGACCGGACCCTTAGGCGAATCAAATATTTCCCTAAACCCAACACAACCAAACCTTTGCCTTTCAACTCCATATAACTGACACTGAAAAACTATATTTTACTCACTTAAAGTTCAAATTTTATAATTTCAGAATACGTAATTGATAACGATTATTGTTTAATAAAATGGCTCACATGCCTAATGTAACAATATTAACTATGATTGTACTCACTTAAAGTTCAAATTTTATAATTTCAGAATACGTAATTGATAACGATTATTGTTTAATAAAATGGCTCACATGCCTAATGTAACAATATTAACTATGATTGTACTCACTTAAAGTTCAAATTGTATAATTTCAGAATACGTAATTGATAACGATTATTGTTTAATAAAATGGCTCACATGCCTAATGTAACAATATTAACTATGATTGTACTCGTATAAAGTTTGAAATGTTAAATTCATTACACTGCCGAGACTCCACATTTACATTATATCTAAAAAAGTGAGTCAGTTGAAAAGATGACCTCGGTTAATAATTGCTATTCTGTACTTTCCACTATAGCCTTAATTCGTTGCTTGTTTATTCTGTTTATACAATGAAATAGCAAAGTTTAATTGATCAATTTCTATAAATTTACACTGCTCAATTTATTGAATCATTATATCCTGGTCTTTCTCTTAAATATTAAATCAAGATAAAATTTATAAATTAAATTAAAATTTTTGCGTGTTTAAGTAAAAAAGAGGCATTTACTATCCTTCTTAAAAGATTATGAGGCTTTATCGTTTTATGAAACATTACACTGTGTTATTGTATTAGATGTTAAAAATATTTTATTCTCCAATTTCTTTATTTATGATTCATATATGATGCTTCTTCTTAAAACTGGACAAAGAAGAGCTGCATCCCAACTGCTGTTCGGTTAGTTGATATATTCAAAGGTAGATCTGGTATTAACTCCACCAAACCTTCACTTCTACAGGATCTAAGTGCAAGTCCACCGTCAATGAGTTTTTAATGCTATTTTGACTAATATCATCTGTGTGTTATATTGTTTAGATCTACTTTAAAGTACTTTGGTAAGTGATGAAAGATCCTTTAACCTCTACAATTTTAAAGAATCTTATAACAAGATATAAACCTTTAAAAGAAACACATTAAGGCCAGAACAAGTGGTAAACCGTATCTAATAAGTACAACGAAAGGCCATATTACCTTTAGTAATGTTAAATGATTATAAAGCATACAAATTAAACATGTGTAAAAATTCAAAATTTTGTTTACTTTAATGAAAAGAATATATTTATTAATTTAATCTAACCCAGGTAAGGCGCCAAATTTTACTCCTAATGTAGGAAATCGTATGTTGTAATTTCAATAACACAATTGCCTACGTTTTTAATAGATAGTTTTAAATTGAATATTATCTTGCCTTTATATTATCTAGTTCACAATTTCGTTTTTTATATTTATCCCTTATTTATAAATTCAAACTTCAAAAAACGTGTTTCTTAAAATATACATTCTTCTGCAGTAAAAGCTATCTATAAACATATTAATGTTCGATTTAAAACTGCCATAAGTAAGTGGAGAAAACAAGCTTTTGTTCTGATAAGAAATCTTTTCAATTGGCACTTAGGTCCTTCGAGACTTAAAGTCTTCAAATGTGAGAAAGGATGTTACAAAGCTACGGTCGTTTCATATGCTATCGGTTAATGAATAGATGTCATGCGACTGATACGATATCTGTACTGATTAAATAATTACAGCATATTCTTTTTACAAATAACGTTTCCTGTAACGTATTATATGCAATGATTACCAAAGGAAAAGTACAGAGATGCTAATAATCTAATATAAAATTAAATGAAACGAAAAATGTCTTTATTAGAGGCGAAGCTGGGAATATAAAGTCATCTCTACCACTTAACCTAATAAATTATTCAGCTAACATATATACATTTATAACTAAACATAAATCTGTTTATTACATTTTATATTAAATGAACCTAAGCGTCGATAATATGTGCTAATAATAATATGTATATAACACATTTCTAAAAACTCAAAATACTATCCTTGTGGAGAAACTCGATTTTTTCAATAATTTACACTTAGTATAGCGAAAATAATTAATATAGATAAAAATATTTCATTAATATGGAAGATTATTGTTCAACTGCATTATGCATTGTTCAAGGATGCATTATCCTGCAGTACTTTCAATTGTTGTTCGACCTGGATTTATTGGCGTCAAGAGACCATAACCTGTTCAAACACGTCCCCTGGGTGTTATCAGCGATAATGTTTGGTCGTGATCGCCGGAGATACGGCTGTTACTGCCAGTCGTTACGGTTACACTACAAACTAAATCTCCAAAAACATAAATGTGTATAAGATGTCTTTTCCTCAAATACTGCCTTATTTGATTCTATCATGAGTCATGATATTCATATACTGAGCTATAAATGCTCTTGTAACGTAAGATCCAAAGGTAGGATAACTGTCTTTTCTGTATATTAAATTATCTAACCTCATATCTAGCACTAAATCTAAAACAATGCATTGTTTATTTTTTATTCTACTGTTTAGACGACAACGAAAAATACAAACATAACTATGTAACATGATGTTAAAAATAAATACGGATGACATTTGTCTCAGAGCATCATATTTCTAGTGCAGCTTATATTTAATGTTGTCAAATCCTATTTGAGTATTCTGCTGTAATAACATATTATGTTAATGTAAAGGCACACTGTATAATGAAAGTTTTTTTATTCAGATAAGCAATTATAAATAAAATTGAATGAATAAAATTATATTCTATTTTAGTTCCTGGACGGATGTTGGAACTCATATGTATTTCTATAATACAAAATAGTGGGTTGTTTATGACTATCATAAAATGTTATTGACAAAATATTTTATGACACTTGGGCAAAACATTACGGTTGTGCAAATATTTGTAATAATAGAGTTGATCCCCAAAACGTTTTTTTTTCTTTTGAGGCAACATAATAATAGTTTCTTTTCCATCAGCCATTGAACTGATTAAGAAAAATAATTAAAAAAGAAAATTTTTGTTAGAGAATCCCATGTTTCACTAAATTTAATTTACTTCTCTTATTAAGACGCCGGAATTGAAATCATTTTCGTGTAACGAATAATAAATGCCATACGTCTGATCTGAAAAAGTGTGTGCACAACAATATAATAGTTGATTATAATAGAGTAAATTTAAAATGTCATCCTTAATGTAATTCGTGTGTACAATTTTAAACCACAGAAATAACGAAACATCTTACCGTTTTTTTCTTATGAATCTATCTATCTATATATATATATATATATATATATATATATATATATATATATATATAGTAAGTGTGACCCATAACTGCCAGTATTCAAATAACCCATATTTGAAGTTTGAAATCAGAACAGCGTTTCGGCAACTCTTTGAACACTATGAATAGAAATCTCAGTAGCTGGTATTAAACAAGTTTTAATCAGAACATACATAAATGTATTGGGCCTTATATTAATAAAAAAATCTTTAATTTGGTGTTTGAAACTTTGTTTTATCATTATTTTCCTTACTTTACAGCAAGTGAGGTCAGGTCAGATGCATTGTAATGTAATAATAAAGACTTTTAATTTGATATACTGCTCGACAAATACAAACTTCTCCTATGGCTCCTTCCCGGACGTCCTACTGTGATGTCCAATGTGATATGCTGTATGATGATACATGTAATGTTGATGTGATGTAAGTAAATACGCATGTTTAGTATCATGTGTCGCATGTATCCTTCAGTAACGACTTTACTCCATGTTCGGTGTATATCTGCGAGATGAAAACTATACCAGCCGCTTCTCGAGGGATGTAATACATTCATTTTTCACTCCATATCTAAAATAGACAACTATATGAATTTGAGATGTGACGCCGTTTCATTATATGTCCATTCATTACAATCCTGCTTCAGTTTACCTTGAATACCGATACAAAAGATATCGATATTTGGTTCCTTTCACCAAGTTGTAGCTTCGAAACGTTTTCATAAGTTAAAGAGGGAAGAACATTGTAGTTTATGTGTAGTTATATGAACCATCGAAGATAAACCAATTTAAGATATAATGTCCGGTTAGATGTCTTATTAAATTATTTCTGTGAAAAAAGTGACACTAAACAATAAACTAAGACGATGATCGTAACAAAGCTTACACAATGAGTTTGTGACCATGCTGATGTCATCTGGAGTACATTTGTATTTGACTGTAATTGTCGTTCTTAATTGTAAAGTCTTATGATTTTAAATTAAAGTTTTAATATTTTGAAACAATAAATATTTTTATGGAGAAGTCTTATAATGTTCTATGTACGTTGTAACTGAAATGGTCATGTGAATTAAATAAAAGTAACGATTGATCCTTAATATCAACAGAAAGACAAAATACATATAACGCAGTATTTAACTGTCAATTTTACACCCGTGAACTAATCTTTCATCGCTGTAAAATGCTTGGTTAGGATACGATAGTAATAATTGATGCTAAAATATGCAAATGAAAACCTGTTCTTTATTTTAGACAAAGTATTTTCTACTTAGCTGTCTAATTAAACTATTTTTAATACTTTATTTAAAACTATTAAGAATAGAAAAAGAAATTCGGTTTGCATGTTTTTAATGATTACCTTATTAGCTTGAGTCTTTCAAAGTTGAACAATCCCATATCACCCAGAGTCTAGTATTATTTTTTAAAGAAATATGTCTAACCACACATAAGAGTCTCTCATATTTATGTATCTTGTAAATGCACTGAGGACATTGTAAGTCATGATAATGGCGGCTGTAGTAAAATTTACCGTCCATTCGTACGTCTCCCTACACGAAAATCCTCTTAGGTGTAAGTTTCTTATAATTATAGTGTATTTAATGTTTATTTGGGAGCATAAGTGAAATGTATCACATATACTTACACTTTTAAAGTAGTTTATAAAAAATTTTAAACATGTTAAAGATTCCTAAAACTTATTTGGAAATATTATCATTAACATATTTGAAATTGAATTGAAGTATTTTAAATATCATACATTATTTAGAGCATTAATTTCCTTGTTTCTCGCAAAGTAACCGACATAAGAACATGATGATATAAAATATTACCAAACCTCAATTATAATTAAGGATTTTAAAATATTTTGCTCATAAGGTTAGACGCCAAAGTTATTATTAAAAAAACAGCAGTGTTCGAGTATTTAAAACATGGCGTTATAATAAGACAAACTAGAAATGAGTATTTGATATTAAGCCCAACACTATACCGGATTAGGCACTTAGGCTCAGTGTTGCCATCTGTAGGTAATATTAGATCATAAAATTACACCAATCAAGACTAAAAACCTTAAATATTTACTAAAAGATTTTTTAATTCAATACCACCCTCTATCTTGGACTTACTTTCTTCTCTCTAAAATCCTTGCTACCTCGATTTTAGGTTTGACTCTGGTGACATCCATGGTACAGAGATTTGCCATTTTATTAGTTTGAGATTCGAAAACTCTAGATTATAGCACAAACAAACTGTAACAAGTTACAACAGACTCAAACTGCGTTGTTTTTTTGGAGATTGTATTCAATACACACACACACACACATATATAATATATATATATATATATATATATATATAATATATATATATACAATCATCAAAATAAAATTCATACACATGTAATGTTTTTTACTTTGGTAAAATTGTTTGTCAGAAAAATTAATGTTCAGCCAGAATACGTCTTTGAACTACGTAAGTATGACAGGTTAGTGATAATCAAGCCAAATATTTGTTAAAGAAAGATAATATAAAATTATTTGAGGCAAGCAAAGGTTTTCAGTACGAGTAATTTTAAGCTTAAAATGTATGCCATTTGAACCGCCTTGTCCATAGCCTGAGAACCGAGACATTTTACACACTGATTCTCAGTGAAACTAAATATGCTGCCAAATAAATGTTATAATTCATGTAAAAGACTATTTTTTGTATTTATAAACAAATAATAAAGAATAAATTTATCACAAAGAATATGTTTTTTTATTTATTGCATCAAGGCGCAAATTCACTGAATACAGGCAAATAACATTTCATCATTTACGTTAAAGAAGTAAAGTTTTGAATATAGGTACTAAATGACAATATTTCTGCAACAAATGTTTAAAACTAAAGAACTGGAACATGTATGAGGTGTAAAAAACTGATGGTTACAATATTACAGTTATTATACTATTGGTTAGTGAAAAATATACACAAAGAACCAAATATATCAATACTAAAGATTGACGATTGGAATGGGGCATCCAGTGCTTTTTGTGTGTATTTATGAGCATGAGATTTAAGAAATTTACGATGGATTTTTCCATTGAATAAACAAAATAATTTAAACGTCATAATTCAGAATATATGTATATATATATATATATATATATATATATATATATATATATATATATGGATTAGTTGCACATGAAATTAAACTTCGTACCCACTACGTGTAAATAGAAAAAGTCTCAAGTGTTGTAACAGTAGTTACGTTAGTCTCAATTACTCGACCACTCTCCTCTTTAAATTTCCTCTCGCTTACAAACAAACAGCTCGTGACAACGGATTCACTTACCTTCAGGAATAATGTAACGTGACTGTCGCGTACCTTGGCTCTAACAGTAGTTTCGTTAGTCTCAATTACTCGACCACTCTCCACTTTAAATTTACTCTCGCTTACAAACAAACAGCTCGTGACAACGGATTCACTTACCTTCAGGAATAATGTAACGTGACTGTCGCGTACCTTGGCTCTAACAGTAGTTTCGTTAGTCTCAATTACTCGACCACTCTCCTCTTTAAATTTCCTCTCGCTTACAAACAAACAGCTCGTGACAACGGATTCACTTACCTTCAGGAATAATGTAACGTGACTGTCGCGTACCTTGGCTCTAACAGTAGTTTCGTTAGTCTCAATTACTCGACCACTCTCCACTTTAAATTTACTCTCGCTTACAAACAAACAGCTCGTGACAACGGATTCACTTACCTTCAGGAATAATGTAACGTGACTGTCGCGTACCTTGGCTCTAACAGTAGTTTCGTTAGTCTCAATTACTCGACCACTCTCCACTTTAAATTTCCTCTCGCTTACAAACAAACAGCTCGTGACAACGGATTCACTTACCTTCAGGAATAATGTAACGTGACTGTCGCGTACCTTGGCTCTAACAGTAGTTTCGTTAGTCTCAATTACTCGACCACTCTCCTCTTTAAATTTCCTCTCGCTTACAAACAAACAGCTCGTGACAACGGATTCACTTACCTTCAGGAATAATGTAACGTGACTGTCGCGTACCTTGGCTCTAACAGTAGTTTCGTTAGTCTCAATTACTCGACCACTCTCCACTTTAAATTTTCTCTCGCTTACAAACAAACAGCTCGTGACAACGGATTCACTTACCTTCAGGAATAATGTAACGTGACTGTCGCGTACCTTGGCTCTAACAGTAGTTTCGTTAGTCTCAATTACTCGACCACTCTCCTCTTTAAATTTTCTCACGCTTACAAACAAACAGCTCGTGACAACGGATTCACTTACCTTCAGGAATAATGTAACGTGACTGTCGCGTACCTTGGCTCTAACAGTAGTTTCGTTAGTCTCAATTACTCGACCACTCTCCACTTTAAATTTTCTCACGCTTACAAACAAACAGCTCGTGACAACGGATTCACTTACCTTCAGGAATAATGTAACGTGACTGTCGCGTACCTTGGCTCTAACAGTAGTTTCGTTAGTCTCAATTACTCGACCACTCTCCTCTTTAAATTTTTCTCACGCTTACAAACAAACAGCTCGTGACAACGGATTCACTTACCTTCAGGAATAATGTAACGTGACTGTCGCGTACCTTGGCTCTAACAGTAGTTTCGTTAGTCTCAATTACTCGACCACTCTCCTCTTTAAATTTTCTCTCGCTTACAAACAAACAGCTCGTGACAACGGATTCACATACCTTCAGGAATAATGTAACGTGACTGTCGCGTACCTTGGCTCTAACAGTAGTTTTGATAGTCTCAATTACTCGACCACTCTCCACTTTAAATTTACTCTCGCTTACAAACAAACAGATCGTGAGAACGGATTCACTTACCTTCAGGAATAATGTAACGTGATTGTCGCGTACCTTGGCTCTAACAGTAGTTTCGTTAGTCTCAATTACTCGACCACTCTCCTCTTTAAATTTTCTCACGCTTACAAACAAACAGCTCGTGACAACGGATTCATTTACCTTCAGGAATAATGTAACGTGACTGTCGCGTACCTTGGCTCTAACAGTAGTTTCGTTAGTCTCAATTACTCGACCACTCTCCTCTTTAAATTTTCTCACGCTTACAAACAAACAGCTCGTGACAACGGATTCACTTACCTTCAGAAATAATGTAACATGACTGTCGCGTACCTTGGCTCAAACAGTAGTTTCGTTAGTCTCAATTACTCGACCACTCTCCACTTTAAATTTTCTCTCGCTTACAAACAAACAGCTCGTGACAACGGATTCACTTACCTTAGGAATAATGTAACGTGACTGTCGCGTACCTCGGCTCTAACAGTAGTTTCGTTAGTCTCAATTACTCGACCACTCTCCTCTTTAAATTTTCTCACGCTTACAAACAAACAGCTCGTGACAACGGATTCACTTACCTTCAGGTATAATGTAACGTGATTTTCGCGTAAATTGGCTCTAACAGTAGTTTCGTTAGTCTCAATTACTCGACCACTCTCCACTTTAAATTTTCTCACGCTTACAAACAAACAGCTCGTGACAACGGATTCATTTACCTTCAGGAATAATGTAACGTGACTGTCGCGTACCTTGGCTCTAACAGTAGTTTCGATAGTCTCAATTACTCGACCACTCTCCTCTTTAAATTTTCTCACGCTTACAAACAAACAGCTCGTGACAACGGATTCACTTACCTTCAGGAATAATGTAACGTGACTGTCGCGTACCTTGGCTCTAACAGTAGTTTCGTTAGTCTCAATTACTCGACCACTCTCCTCTTTAAATTTTCTCTCGCTTACAAACAAACAGCTCGTGACAACGGATTCACTTACCTTAGGAATAATGTAACGTGATTGTCCCGTACCTTGGCTCTAACAGTAGTTTCGTTAGTCTCAATTACTCGACCACTCTCCTCTTTAAATTTTCTCACGCTTACAAACAAACAGCTCGTGACAACGGATTCACTTACCTTCAGGTATAATGTAACGTGATTGTCGCGTACCTTGGCTCTAACAGTAGTTTCGTTAGTCTCAATTACTCGACCACTCTCCTCTTTAAATTTTCTCACGCTTACAAACAAACAGCTCGTGACAACGGATTCACTTACCTTCAGGTATAATGTAACGTGATTGTCGCGTACCTTGGCTCTAACAGTAGTTTCGTTAGTCTCAATTACTCGACCACTCTCCACTTTAAATTTTCTCACGCTTACAAACAAACAGCTCGTGACCACGAATTCACTTACCTTCAGGAATAATGTAACGTGACTGTCGCGTACCTTGGCTCTAACAGTAGTTTCGATAGTCTCAATTACTCGACCACTCTCCTCTTTAAATTTGCTCACGCTTACAAACAAACAGCTCGTGACAACGGATTCACTTACCTTCAGGTATAATGTAACGTGATTGTCGCGTACCTTGGCTCTAACAGTAGTTTCGTTAGTCTCAACAAACCTCAACCAATCTTTTAAAACATTTTTTCAGGATCAAAAAAACATCAATATTATATCAAACTTTAATAAGCGTAAAAATTACCTTAATAGCTGTTATTTAGTTTTTGTAAGGCAAGTCACGTGGTTACATCTCGTAATGTTAATTTCCCCAACTTAAGGATAAATTGTGACATAAGCTAAGCAAATATAATAACTAACCTGTTATTAAGTTTACCTCACGAGTACAAGACATAATTTAAATTAATGGCTTCAATAATATGTGTATTTTAACTAATTCGTGTTTATAAATCTATGTAAAAAGTGTTAAAATAAATATTACAATTATTTAAAAGCAAAACCCTTCATAATTTTTTAAATCGTCAAGTGAATTTAAAATTTACTTACGATATGTATAAAATAGGACTAGAATGGTATATTTAGTAATTCCTTAGAAAAATCCAACAGCAGTCTCCGAATTACCGAAATATGCTCAAATAATTTAAATGTAGTATATTTGAGTGCATTCCTCGCTTAATTAGTTTTAAGCCATCCTTTTGGTTAATAAGTCCTCCAATTATTTCTAACTTGCCAACACCTTTATTAATTTATGGGTGCTTGAACCACTCAATTATTCAATAAGGGGGTCATGACCCACATTTTTCATGCTTTACCATAGACATACTATGAGTGTCTACTAGGATCTCCAGCTATTTTAAAACTGGACAATTTGTTCCTTGATTTTAACTTGCAGTTATACTTTTAAGATTTTCCGCTTGACAAAATTTATTATATAATGACCAAATAACACTGTTTTTGAAATTTGAAAAGAATATTAAATGTGGCCCATTACGTCACTAAAGGAGCAGATCTCGTATATAATATTGCTCATATTCTTCTTATCAAACGAGACAATTAGTGAAATTTTAAAACAGGACATGATAAAACTTACTGACTTAGAAACTTTTAACTGACAACCTTTGACATTTACAGAGAATTATATTTTTTGCAATTAATACATAATATTTTTGACTTTTTAGTGTTAAAATAATATTTGTTATGTATTTAAATTTTCAAAATAATTTGTTAAAAAACCTTTATTAAACTTTGTAAAATAGTAGTGACGATGAAGATTACTTAAACGGGAAAATATTTACCAGGCACAAAATTTCCATTCCATATACGAACTCGTATGCAGAAGATATCTCGTCATACACATGTAGCAGTGCATGTGTTCGTCTCAAGCACCCCATACAATTCATCACCAAACATAACTATGCTTACAAATACAATTTTCAAGTCAACGTATATTCTTTAGTGCCTTGAATAATTTATTGTGTCTTTCTTTTACCTTAAAACTGTCTGTATTTAATTAGGTATTTCCAGATAATCCACTTAGTTTTAACATCTGCCCGAGACGACATGTACAGGGCAACAGTATGTCCGGATTTTAAGAGGACCGATCAACTACTGTTTTCGGAATATTTGAAATATATTACATGAATGGCGTTATCCTTAAATCACCTGTTATAACCTAAATTATACCAATTAATCACAAATTAGGAACGCTTTATATTTTTCCGTCATGTATGAAATTTATTTAATGAGTCTTTTTTGCATAGGCTATTTAAGTAAGTTAGTAACCGAGTGCTGTAGTTTTAAACTATCCCGTAGCTATTCCTTTGTGTTTTATATGCACGTAACTTATAGAACATATTTCTTTTATTTATTCTGATTATTTTTAAATTTAACATGGTTAAGATTTTCACCACATATTCACCAAGATGTTTTTGCTAACAGTTGTACGCTCTAACCAGAACAGAGAATCACTCATTGTAAGCTCACGAACACAGTATACTTCATTGATGACTTTTACTATTAAACACAGGTAATTAGTTACAGAGTCACAAAGTAAGCTACTCAAAACTTATAATAGCCTACGTTAAAAATACCCAAATAACCAAATAACTACCAAAAAAATATGTTTATACTGGATTGTATAATCCTTTAAAAGGACACAACATGACTTATATTTAAATGACAAAGCATAAGCAAATATGTTTGACATATAAGATAACCTGAGAAATATATACTCGTTCCTCAATATGTGTCAGTTTAAATTGTTTTGAAGTTGTAATGTAAAAGTGTTCTGAGATTACAAGCAAAGAGATTTTTAATATTACGGGCATGGTTTTGGTAAGTACTCGCCAACTTACGTAATTGCAAACAATGGAAATATAAATGTCAATTAACAGAGACTTCAAATTTTGTTTATTCGGTCTTGTGAATAGAAGGAAAATTATATTACTAAGAAAATAAAAACCATCTGTATAAACCCAGGATTATTATGAAAGCTCTAAGCGGTACATTCTACAGAGAACCGAACAGCGCATTTCCTTTGCTTCTTAATACCATACAAAGTGATGAAACCTTTCCCAACCAGGTCACAGTCTGTGAATGCACACCTGCAGATGATATTATGTAGCTTCCTTCTGTCAATTCTGCATTATAAAAGCTATAAAACAGGTATTACACTATGAAACGTTCCTACTGAACTATCGCGATAATTAACTGCTGCACATGATATTGTGTAGATTCCTTCTGTCAACTCTGCACTCTAAAAGCTATTAAACGTGTATTACATTATGAAACGTTCCTACTCAACTATCGCAATAATTAACTGCTGCATATGATATTGTGTAGATTCCTTCTGTCAACTCTGCACACTAAAAGCTATTAAACATGTATTACATTATGAAACGTTCCTACTCAACTATCGCAATAATTAACTGCTGCACATGACATTGTGTAGATTCCTTCTGTCAACTCTACTCTCTAAAAGCTATTAAACGTGTATTCCATTATGAAACGTTCCTACTCAACTATCGCAATAATTAACTGCTGCACATGATATTGTGTAGATTCCTTCTGTCAACTCTGCACACTAAAAGCTATTAAACATGTATTACATTATGAAACGTTCCTACTCAACTATCGCAATAATTAACTGCTGCACATGACATTGTGTAGATTCCTTCTGTCAACTCTACTCTCTAAAAGCTATTAAACGTGTATTACATTATGAAACGTTCCTACTCAAATATCGCAATAATTAACTGCTGCACATGATATTGTGCAGATTCCTTCTGTCAACTCTGCACTCTAAAAGCTATTAAACGTGTATTACATTATGAAACGTTCCTACTCAACTATCGCAATAATTAACTGCTGCACATGATATTGTGCAGATTCCTTCTGTCAACTCTGCACACTAAAAGCTATTAAACATGTATTACATTATGAAACGTTCCTACTCAACTATCGCAATAATTAACTGCTGCACATGACATTGTGTAGATTCCTTCTGTCAACTCTACTCTCTAAAAGCTATTAAACGTGTATTACATTATGAAACGTTCCTACTCAAATATCGCAATAATTAACTGCTGCACATGATATTGTGCAGATTCCTTCTGTCAACTCTGCACACTAAAAGCTATTAAACATGTATTACATTATGAAACGTTCCTACTCAAATATCGCAATAATTAACTGCTGCACATGATATTGTGCAGATTCCTTCTGTCAACTCTGCACTCTAAAAGCTATTAAACGTGTATTACATTATGAAACGTTCCTACTCAACTATCGCAATAATTAACTGCTGCACATGATATTGTGCAGATTCCTTCTGTCAACTCTGCACACTAAAAGCTATTAAAAATGTATTACATTATGAAACGTTCCTACTCAACTATCGCAATAATTAACTGCTGCACATGATATTGTGTAGATTCCTTGTGTCAACTCTGCACTGTAAAAGCTATTAAACGTGTATTACATTACGAAACGTTCCTACTCAACTATCGCAATAATTAACTGCTGCACATGACATTGTGTAGATTCCTTCTGTCAACTCTGCACTGTAAAAGCTATTAAACATGTATTACATTATGAAACGTTCCTACTCAACTATCGCAATAATTAACTGCTGCACATGATATTGTGTAGATTCCTTGTGTCAACTCTGCACTGTAAAAGCTATTAAACATGTATTACATTATGAAACGTTCCTACTCAACTATCGCAATAATTAACTGCTGCATATGATATTGTGTAGATTCCTTCTGTCAACTCTGCACACTAAAAGCTATTAAACATGTATTACATTATGAAACGTTCCTACTCAACTATCGCAATAATTAACTGCTGCACATGACATTGTGTAGATTCCTTCTGTCAACTCTACTCTCTAAAAGCTATTAAACATGTACACAATCTACACTACGAAACGTCCCTACTTAAATATCGCGATAATTATCTGCTGCACATGTTATTGTGAAGCTTCCTTCTGTCAACTCTGCTCTCTAAAAGCTACTAAACATGTATTACACTATGAACCGTCCCTACTTAACTACCGCGATAAGTAACTGCTGCACATGATATTGAGTAGCTTCCTTCTGTCAACTCTGTACTCTAAAAGCTATTAAACATGTACACAATCTACACAACAATCTACACTACGAAACGTCCCTACTTAACTACCGCGATAAGTAACTGCTGCACATGTTATTGTGAAGCTTCCTTCTGTCAACTCTGCTCTCTAAAAGCTATTAAACATGTATTACACTACGAAACATTCTTACTTAATTATCGCGATAATTAAGTGCTTGATTTGCTGCTAAGGAGTACAGAAACGGATTTTTAAGAAAAACTACAAATGTATTACATTTAAATGCATTTTACAGCCAAACTTTGAGGTTAGGGCAAAGAGTTTTACTACCTTTGTGTAGACCACGCCATTTCCCAGTTCCAATTGCAAACTTGTTTGAGCTACGACCAACAGTTTAGCCGCTATCTGGCCATGAAACTGAATTCTCACGTAATCATTGCAAAACTTTGCACATAATTGCGTTTTGCGGTCAAACTGATGGAGATGGAGCTAAAATTGAATTGTCAATTTTTGTATTTTACTTCTTTCCCGACTAACGAGTTTTTTTAAGATTCTTGCTAGCTGTAACGGTATCTGCCAACAAAAAAAATACTGCAAGTGTGAAAAGTGCGACTATTCCCGGTGGTGTTAAGGTAAAATCTACGTGCATGCAAAATTTTGTGCTTCCAGTACTTGTAGAAGTGGGTAAGAATTGATCCTTCGGTCAGTTACATATGCGGTTGTACATACAATTAATTATAGCTATAGATGTCTAGATCACTTATGTTCAATTCATTCTTTGTTGACAAATTATCGATGATTATTTGGTAATTGTTAATTATAAAAATTTTTATTAGTTGCATGGACTGTTATTGGAGGAAACGACAGTATACTATATATGGCTTTAATATCTTGGGTGTTTTTATTGTTGCACGTTCAAGATCGCCTCCAGACGTGTATATCAGATAACGCCGCTATGTCTATAGCTTCCTTAGCTCTCAGTCTGACTACGACACTGCTTCCGATGCAGTCGTGTCGCTTGCTGCAATTAATGTTTGTATTGCTGTTGATATTGCTTGCAGTAATAGTATTCAATAATTTGAAATGTCCAAGCGCTCACGTGACTTAGCTTCGATTGAGGTACATCTAGAGATGTTTTTTGTTTTTAGTCAGAAATACGGAGTAGCTCTGTAGGCAATTAGAAAATCCCTCGGTCAAAATAAAGAACACTCCTCAAGATAGAACCTATATTCAAGTTCTAACCTTATATATTAATAAGCACGACTAATAATACATTGCTTTTTTCCCCATAAAAACCACGCAACTTTATAATTAAGTAGAACTTAACATTTTACAATCGTTTATTGGAAATCATTTAACCACAATTTAAACAATAGTTAGTCTCCACTACCCGACCTCTTCCTCCCAAAGTGTACTTTAGTTTACAAACAAACTGCTCGTAACTGCAGATTCACTTAGCATCTGGACTAGCAGATTGCTTACTTTCGTGCACCTTCATAGTGACGTTGCTGCCACACTTTATTTTCACCCCTTTTGGGGAAAAAACTAATAAGCAAGTACAGTACGATTGGTTTTGATTAAAACGCTGTGTCTGTGTTTGCGTATTTACCTCAGGCAAATTGTACAAACAGAGCCTTTATTAAAAGCGAATCATTTTGTTTGAACCCTGTTGTAAAATTGCTAGGCCGTACCAGAATGTATATACATTTAATCTATAGACTATGTATAAATCTAGTTTAAAACACTTTTCTTTACATTTTAATGAGGTTGATATATTATAGATATTAATAATCAAGTAAGTTAAGTGGAATTTAAAAAAATACGATAAATCTGGGATATTACTATTTTATTTTAATAATTGTTTTATACAACTAACTTTATTAATACAAATGCAACAGTATTTTGAACTCCTAGTAGAAAATGGAAATTTCAGTAAATTTATGGACATATATTGTTTTCTCTCTCAAGAAAAAAATTTAAAATTCATAAACACAAACAAATATTTACATAAACAAAAGGCCAAGAGTTTTTGAGCTAGTTGTCAGTAATTGAAAAAAAATATTGAAACGATTTGTTTGCAAATACGTCTAATGTAAGATAAAATATATAATCTATATTAAAATTAGTGCTCATGCAAATATTTGGATTATAATAACAATACTGATCACACTTCCCTAGAAAAAGCTCCTAGCTACGTATAACACCTTGTGTGATAAACCCCCCCCCCCCAGCACATGTCCGTCAGCAGACTTCATATACTGTAGAGATGTTAGGCTTCAGAAACACATAGAGTTTTTTATATAAGTTGGAACTAAGTTGGTAGTGATTGTACTTTACCTCAACAAATGTCACAGAGTATCTTTATATTCCCTATTAACATTACTACTATTTCCAAATTACTTGCTCTAAATTTGTAAGTTGGAACAAAATGTAAAATTTTACGTTCGGTTACAAACGTACTTGGACATTATATAAATTTTATAAATTTTCCAATAGATTAAGATTGTAGATAACATTTGTTTCAATAAATATACTGTAAGACAGACATACGTAATTATTAGTATAACAAAATTCATAGAATCAATGTACAGATAGTTGTTGGAAAGGAAGTCTTGTATAACAACTCGATACAAACATCCTCCGGATGTAAGTGGATACGCACATCCGCCCAGACACCGATAATGAACAAACAGGAAATGCTTGTTTAAGCAGCGGAAATGCTTATTTCTAAAAATCATGCGACGATGTAAGGGACAGCCATGCTGATATGAAAAATTGGTACTCACCAATATTATGATGGAGAGATTTGGCATAGGCATGGTCAGGAGAGCTGGCGGGGGCAACATCAAAATTCAGGAACAACGAGGGGAGGCAAGAAGTCGAGGACTGGACTCGAAAAGCGACGTTCGGGAGTGGTGCCAGTGCTTGTGTTTGTGTGCGGGGTAAAAATTTTTAGGCGTAATAAGTGTCAAGTGCAAACAAAATGTAAGTTAAGAAAATCTTGTATTTAATTTTAGGAACGTAGTATTATATATCAGGGTTCATTAATAATTTTAATACTTCTCATTTACAATTACAAGGTACCTGTACCTAAAGTAATGAAAAGAAAAGATTATAATGTGTAGAAATCAAATGAATAGCTTAATATTGAAATTCATATTTTCTTATTCCATATATTTTATTTAAATGTGCTCAATTTGGAAGAGTATCATTTAAATTTGGGTAAATGTTTTGATATTTTAAAAGAAAGTTTTCTCACGTTAGTTCATGAACACATATTTATTGCAACACAACATAAATTGTAATGAATAATATTAAACATAATTGGTAAAATTTTAATCATTATAATGAGATGCTATTACAAATAAAATATGTGTTGGTTCATTTGAGTGTGTTTTATTGCCAATCGAAACTATTATTTAAATCCTCTCACAAGAGCCCTTGCCCATATACATTATAATATTTCTCAACCTTAATCTAAACAAAACCAACCCTACAATACATTGTGCATGTAATAAACCTTTACAAAACGAAATTATATATTATTGAACTGTCATGTTATAACTAAATTTTTATCTCAAAAACACTTCTGATTGCTTTTAATAATTCCTACAATACAAATATTCACGTGAGTTAGGTATAGCGCCACATGACTCTTACGAAGGGCATCAAACACAGCCATTACACTTTACACATTGAAGCTTATGACTAGAAATCCATCGCCTACTTTCTTTTCCTCAGGAAAGATACTGACTGTTAAATTTGTGTGATTTATTATTTTTGAAATTAATCTAGAAATCAATAGGTTCACAAATAATAGATTACAGTTTTTAACTTTAATAAAAACGATGCAACATCAAAAAGAAAAAGACAAATAATTAGTTATTAAATATTATCCCGCAAAATATTTGATTGTAGAGTTTGTACAAACTATAATATTTTGACAGGTATTGTTTCTTAGCTCAAAAAATCATTAAGAGTAAACTAAGAAGGATTTCATAAATATTTCCATCGTTTTATAGTAGAATATATATTTTTCGATATATCGATAAAAATACGTAAACAAATAATAATTTGTTGGATCTAAACATAAAATAAACCCTGTCTCTATCTTAAAATAAAACGCCTATAAAGTTTTCTAGGTTGTACATTTCTCCCGTTTTCGTTCTGAAAGATTGATTTTCACAAAATCTTATTTTATTCAGGACGACGTTTTCGTTAGCGATGAGTTCAAAAAGACCTTATGCCCTAATGTTCACTGTATCCTAACACATCAGGATAGAAGTTTTGATCTGAACTGTGGCAGCTCGTGATCGTACAGACCAATAACACATTGTTACGAGTTGTAAAGTTTTGGTATTATTACACCTACATCACTGCTTGTGCCTTATGCTCACTGTATCCTAAGATACCCGGATGGGAGCTCTGATCTGAACTGTGGCAGCTCGTAATCGTCCAGAACGATAACATATTGTTACGAGTTGTAAAGTTTTGGTATTATTACACAAAACATCACTGCTTGTGCCTTATGCTCATTGTACCCTAAGATACCCGGATAGGAGTTCTGATCTGAACCGTTGCAGCTCGTGATCGTCCAGAGCGATAACACATTGTTACGGGTTTAAAGTCTTGATTTTAATACACAAAACATCACTGCTTGTGCCTTATGTTCAATGTATCCTATTATATCAGAATGGGAGCTCTGATCTGAACTGTGGCAGCTCGTGATCGTACAGACCAATAACACATTGTTACGGGTTTTAAAGTTTTGGTATTATTACACCTACATCACTGCTTGTGCCTTATACTCACTGTATCCTAAGATACCCGGATGGGAGCTCTGATCTGAACTGTGGCAGCTCGTGATCGTACAGACCAATAACACATTGTTACGGGTTTTAAAGTTTTGGTTTTATTACACCTACATCACTGCTTGTGCCTTATGCTCACTGTATCCTAAGATACCAGGATAGGAGTTCTGATCTGAACCGTTGCAGCTCGTGATCGTCCAGAGCGATAACACATTGTTACGGGTTTAAAGTCTTGATTTTAATACACAAAACATCACCGCTTGTGCCTTATGTTCAATGTATCCTATTATATCAGAATGGGAGTTCTGATCTGAACTGTGGCAGCTCGTGATCGTACAGACCAATAACACATTGTTACGGGGTTTAAAGTTTTGGTTTTATTACACCTACATCACTGCTTGTGCCTTATGTTCAATGTATCCTATTATATCAGAATGGGAGTTCTGATCTGAACTGTGGCAGCTCGTAATCATACAGACCAATAACACATTGTTACGGGTTTTAAAGTTTTGGTTTTATTACACCTACATCACTGCTTCTGCCTTAAGTTCAATGTATCCTATTATATCAGAATGGGAGTTCTGATCTGAACTGTGGCAGCTCGTGATCGTACAGACCAATAACACATTGTTACGGGTTTTAAAGTTTTGGTTTTATTACACCTACATCACTGCTTGTGCCTTATGTTCAATGTATCCTATTATATCAGAATGGGAGTTCTGATCTGAACTGTGGCACCTGGTGATCGTACAGACCAATAACACATTGTTACGGGTTTTAAAGTTTTGGTATTATTAAACCTACATCACTGCTTGTGCCTTATGTTCAATGTATCCTATTATATCAGAATGGGAGCTCTGATCTGAACTGTGGCAGCTCGTAATCGTACAGACCAATAACACATTGTTACGGGTTTTAAAGTTTTGGTATTATTACACCTACATCACTACTTGTGCCTTATGTTCAATGTATCCTATTATATCAGAATGGGAGTTCTGATCTGAACTGTGGCAGCTCGTGATCGTACAGACCAATAACACATTGTTACGGGTTTTAAAGTTTTGGTTTTATTACACCTACATCACTGCTTGTGCCTTATGCTCACTGTATCCTAAGATACCCGGATGGGAGCTCTGATCTGAACTGTGGCAGCTCGTAATCGTCCAGAACGATAACATATTGTTACGAGTTGTAAAGTTTTGGTATTATTACACCTACATCACTGCTTCTGCCTTAAGTTCAATGTATCCTATTATATCAGAATGGGAGTTCTGATCTGAACTGTGGCAGCTCGTGATCGTACAGACCAATAACACATTGTTACGGGTTTTAAAGTTTTGGTTTTATTACACCTACATCACTGCTTGTGCCTTATGTTCAATGTATCCTATTATATCAGAATGGGAGTTCTGATCTGAACTGTGGCACCTGGTGATCGTACAGACCAATAACACATTGTTACGGGTTTTTAAAGTTTTGGTATTATTAAACCTACATCACTGCTTGTGCCTTATGTTCAATGTATCCTATTATATCAGAATGGGAGCTCTGATCTGAACTGTGGCAGCTCGTAATCGTACAGACCAATAACACATTGTTACGGGTTTTAAAGTTTTGGTATTATTACACCTACATCACTACTTGTGCCTTATGTTCAATGTATCCTATTATATCAGAATGGGAGTTCTGATCTGAACTGTGGCAGCTCGTGATCGTACAGACCAATAACACATTGTTACGGGTTTTAAAGTTTTGGTTTTATTACACCTACATCACTGCTTGTGCCTTATGTTCAATGTATCCTATTATATCAGAATGGGAGTTCTGATCTGAACTGTGGCAGCTCGTGATCGTACAGACCAATAACACATTGTTACGGGTTTTAAAGTTTTGGTTTTATTACACCTACATCACTGCTTGTGCCTTATGCTCACTGTATCCTAAGATACCCGGATGGGAGCTCTGATCTGAACCGTTGCAGCTCGTGATCGTCCAGAGCGATAACACATTGTTACGGGTTTTAAAGTTTTGGTTTTATTACACCTACATCACTGCTTCTGCCGTTCAATGTATCCTATTATATCAGAATGGGAGTTCTGATCTGAACTGTGGCAGCTCGTGATCGTACAGACCAATAACACATTGTTACGGGTTTTAAAGTTTTGGTTTTATTACACCTACATCACTGCTTGTGCCTTATACTCACTGTATCCTAAGATACCAGGATAGGAGTTCTGATCTGAACCGTTGCAGCTCGTGATCGTCCAGAGCGATAACACATTGTTACGGGTTTTAAAGTCTTGATTTTAATACACAAAACATCACTGCTTGTGCCTTATGTTCAATGTATCCTATTATATCAGAATGGGAGCTCTGATCTGAACTGTGGCAGCTCGTAATCGTACAGACCAATAACACATTGTTACGGGTTTTAAAGTTTTGGTATTATTACACCTACATCACTGCTTGTGCCTTATGTTCAATGTATCCTATTATATCAGAATGGGAGCTCTGATCTGAACTGTGGCAGCTCGTGATCGTACAGACCAATAACACATTGTTACGGGTTTTAAAGTTTTGGTTTTATTACACCTACATCACTGCTTCTGCCGTTCAATGTATCCTATTATATCAGAATGGGAGTTCTGATCTGAACTGTGGCAGCTCGTGATCGTACAGACCAATAACACATTGTTACGGGTTTTAAAGTTTTGGTTTTATTACACCTACATCACTGCTTGTGCCTTATGCTCACTGTATCCTAAGATACCAGGATAGGAGTTCTGATCTGAACCGTTGCAGCTCGTGATCGTCCAGAGCGATAACACATTGTTACGGGTTTAAAGTCTTGATTTTAATACACAAAACATCACTGCTTGTGCCTTATGTTCAATGTATCCTATTATATCAGAATGGGAGCTCTGATCTGAACTGTGGCAGCTCGTAATCGTACAGACCAATAACACATTGTTACGGGTTTTAAAGTTTTGGTATTATTACACCTACATCACTGCTTGTGCCTTATGTTCAATGTATCCTATTATATCAGAATGGGAGTTCTGATCTGAACTGTGGCAGCTCGTAATCGTACAGACCAATAACACATTGTTACGGGTTTTAAAGTTTTGGTTTTATTACACCTACATCACTGCTTGTGCCTTCTGCCGTTCAATGTATCCTATTATATCAGAATGGGAGTTCTGATCTGAACTGTGGCAGCTCGTGATCGTACAGACCAATAACACATTGTTACGGGTTTTAAAGTTTTGGTTTTATTACACCTACATCACTGCTTGTTATTTTTAAGTTTTCCAATTTTTTAGGCTCTAACTAAAAGTACACTTATTTCATCACACTTACTTAAACCAATATAGACAAGTTTATTTAAAGTTCTCGTATTGTGTTTACAAGTAAGAAATTACTTGTAATACATCACACTTACTAATTTTATGTTGCTTAAAATGTATACTTTGTAATACATTTTTTACAATTGTTATTTATAATGTATTTTTGTATTAAATGCGTACCTCTTAAAGTAAATCACACAATGTTTGTATTTTAATTGCATTGTGTCCTATTATCAGATTCAAATAGCAAAATTTATATTGCTTTCATATTTAT
The DNA here is from genome assembly GCF_021130785.1 of Homalodisca vitripennis. NCBI lineage: Eukaryota > Metazoa > Arthropoda > Insecta > Hemiptera > Cicadellidae > Homalodisca > Homalodisca vitripennis. Next base: position 3,949,127 of record NC_060209.1, read on the forward strand.
GTATTGCAAATGTTTTTTAAACCGTATGATTTCTTCACGTTTCTTTGTAACAACCTCCAATTCTTGTTTGAAATATGCAAAGCTAGTCTTATTTATTCATTGAATTTCATACACGCATCTGTGTGTTTACTTTATTACGTAATAAATACAATCATCTCCTTTATTATTTGTTAGTTTAACTAAGACTGTCAGCACACTATTGCCTGAAAAAGATTCATTGTAGTCTACTATTTAAATTATGATGTAGACGCTACAAATTTCACTTAATATTTTTTTAATTGTAACTTTAAAGTAATGTTTAAAATGTCTTCAGTTCAAATACGAAAGTTGTTGCTTATATTTAGCAGCATTGTTAAGTGAACAAGAAGAATTTAATTCCACTATCAGTTAAGTAGTAAATTTTTAATGACAGAGTTCGATGAGCACATCCGGTTTAATATGTCTATCATCGATACCATCAACGTATCTAAAATCAAAATAAAAGTCAAACCTTAAATAAAAGAATAAATTTAATATAATAGATCTCAAAATTTAGGGACTCTTAACCATAAACAAGACAAAGACACATATAAAGCAATTAGGATATAGTTTAATTAAAATAACAAAGCAGAAGTACGTCGCACTTTGAGTCGCGTAACACGCGTCGCTGAGCTTAAATTCAAATTTTCAAGTCTATAGCTTATTTCCTTACTACTTCAGGGAAAAACATTGTACATATTCCAGGAAAACAAAAAGGAAATTTTGTCAGCCTACTGAGTGGGTGGCTTCATTAACGCACACTCAAATTCCATAGTTGCACATGGAAAAAACTAAATAGATTAGTATGAGCTGCGTAGTGAGTCTACACATGTTAATATTTCACATGCCAATATCTCTTCTAATTGTGTTTGGTTTATTTACAAATATATTTCTTCTCTATTTTTCTTTGCAATTATGGTTAACTGTAGGACCAATGTTGAAGTATTCGCTAACGCTCAGCCAAATCCCATGGAGAGATATGCACCATCATCGAACTCAGTTTTCCTCATATATAAATTAAGCTTAATGCACAATTTCAAGTCTATATGTAATTTTTTAGGGTATCTGGACAGATAGAAATGCAAATTTTCCAGCTCGTCGAGTGGTAGGCTTCGCTATAGCTCAGCCAATAAGGAAACAAGAAAATGAATATATTGAAACTAAGAAAAACTCAGATAATCATATTTCAATATTATTTATTTAGTTTTTTTTCAGTTAAGTGTAATTTTTAATTATCTGAAGGTACTTTTGTGAGAAATATTTCGTTTATCATCTAAAAATGTGTTTAATCTTGATAAAAATAAAGTTGGTTGTTAAGTAATGGTCAGTTTTATAAACAAGTGTAATTAAACAATATAGTTTCTGATATCGATATAAAAACAGATCAGATTATAGTGTTCTTCCCCTTGATAATTCCGTGCTGAGTTATAAAAGCTTTATTAACCAGGTCACAGTAAATGCACATTTCTACATTATGTATTGTGTGGGATACTACTATAATCTGCGGACTGGAAATTCCATTAACGATATGGTACTTAGTTACTCAGCATTAAGGCAGAGAAACTCAGCATTTGTTATAAACTTGTATAACTATGTTTGCATCATATTCACATACATTTTAGTTCAGATATTGATTTAGTAATGCTTTCAAAAAAAAAAGTGTGCACACATATTATTTCACTGATATTTACAGTTTAATTATACGTACGCTGTTAGCTTGTATAAATATTGCTATAAGAATAAAGACAATTTATTCCTTGTTCGTACATTCGCAAAAAACCGAGCTATTGTAATCTCTCCCTAATATCTAGCAAAGTATTATATTTTTAAATACGCATTATTTAAGGAATTCCATTTCGTTTAGCCCGTTTTTATTGAGTTATTTTAATAGATTGTACCGTTATTTATTTTCACTTCATATAGTACATATTTTCGCAACCCAGTTACTTGTTACTGGTTAGTATAAGTTACGTCCGATGTTCTTGGTACTAAATTCTTGGCGGATTGATAACCTAATTGGCACGCGTATTATTTTTTTCTCTCGGGAACTTTGTAGCTACCGAACCTCGATACCGAAGCGACACCTCGCGCGCCTTGTCCGTAAGTAAAGATTTATATTTCGTATCATAAGTATCATGCGAGTCATCTCATTTGAATATAATGTAAAGTAAAATTATAACTTATAAATTTACTTATCTTGAATGTGTTTTATTTACCAGATCAACTTGGATAATATTAATTTATGGTGATGTCCTTCTGACGAGACCACGTTGTCGTGATTATAATTTGTCTCGATAAATGGCTAGTACCGTCGCGATTTTGTTTTAGGGGAGTTGCAGTTGGCTCTTCGAGCTCACTTCTTGAGTTCAAGCCCAATTACTTCACGTTTAAGACTTTCAGTCTACTAATCTTCCCCTTTTCCGACTACAGGTGCATTGTCGAGCCAAGAATGCTGACGCCCGCGTTTGTGAGACAAGTATATCGTAAAGGGTTATTTTTAAAGTTTTAATAATTATTAATTTCGAAAGTACAATCCATAGAATATTGGAATATTTAGGCCCATCCCAAAATATCGTATTTTAGTTCATTCATACTCTATTTGGCAGCACCGTGGCAATACTTTATTTAATTTTACCAACTAGAAGTGGTGCTTTTATGTTTATCTGCCTATATTAAACATACGTAAATTTAGAATTTCGAGTATTCCTTACTACGACTTCAGCGGTATCCAACCCCATGTGCATTGTCCATTCGGTATAAGATAACGAGTAATAATACAAGCCATTCCGTTTCTAACTCAAAACATTTACTACAGCATCAAATTTAAAATGTACCAAATGTTCTGGAAAATTGAGGGCTACAAGCTTTCTATATACAGTAAATAGTCTTTCAGGGTCAGCTGGAAGAAGTAGGTAAATTCTGTGTCAACTGATATATTATTAATTTATCCACGTAGGACACTTCTAGTTCACTTAACTTTATTTTATGATTGTGAAGGCGGAGCGAGAATGTGTTATTATGTTAGAAAAGTCTACATTAGAACTCACAAAGGAAGCTAGGTAAAATACAATATCATGCAAAAGAACAATTTAAGGCATGAAGCGATATATACTTGTTATAACCCTGAAGATGGTCTGCTCATTTATTGTTTTTCTCGAGTTCCCAAAAGTTAATATTTACCTTTAGGATCATGTATCACACACACAAAGATAAAGTTCGAATTTCTATTTGAATGTTTGCTAATTAATTTTAGAGGTAACTTTAAAAAATCACTATATTTTGAACAATTTTATTTGATTAACATAACGAATTCAACACAAAATAAATTTACACAATGTGAATATTAACAATTAAATCGATAATTTAACATATATCCAATTACATTAACACTGATTTCTTAATTTTGCTACTTAACGTGTATAATTAGCCACAATTATTGTTAAGAAACTTTAACAGCATGGATCAATCAGCTTTTAAAATAGGTGTACCTTGTATTACGTATCCTTATGGGTTCGCTGATTTAACGTAAACCCACTTAAACCTCTGTGAACTGGATTTTAGCTTTTTTTAAATAAGTAATACTTTATATAACTTACGACCATATACTTACGTTAAACAGGAGTTAGGAGTAACGACCATCGGTCGTAAATGGGAAACATCTTAGTGTTATATAACAGTAGCTGCGTTAGTCTCAATTACCCAACCTCCCTCCTACCCAAATTTGCTCTTGCTAACAAATAAACAGCTCGTGACAACGGATTCACTTAGCGTCCGGAATAATTTATTGTCTCGGTGTTCTACCTTAACCGGTTAAATAGTTTATATCCAGAGCGTTCGAGAAGAAGCAGTAAAGTATAAATATTACAGCTACTTTTGTGTTCATGTATACTCTGAAAACATCTTATCTTGTTTACCAACAACTGTTCTCGGTGTGGCATGCGGACATGCAGAAGGTCATAAATTAAATATATTCTGCCATTCAAGAGATAGGTTTCGTTAATGCTCAAGAAAATATACAGTTTTTATTGACACAATTAATAATAATTGATAATAAGCCTAAAATTCATACTTATAAATATCAACATTTTATTAAGGAGCACTTAAAACAGTTTTACATCTAACCTCGACATGAGCACCATGATTCGCCCTGCAGACGTTTAAGCGATCTTGATATCTTCCCGTACTTTGATCTGCAACTCTGGGGTAATTGATTCAATCGCAGCTCTCATTTGTCACTTTAAATACTCTACATAGGAATGTTATGGCGATGCAAATTTTTAAATACGTTAAAGGTAGTCTTGTCTAAAAAATGCATTTGTAAACATTTTAATACGGCCCATTTTCATGCAGAATAACAGCAGCAAGCTCATGCCTCATTAATGTATCATCGGGAAATCATGCATTACTTAGGATTTGTAACGACTGAATCTTAGTTATATCTTTAAAACTGTGTAAACTGTAGACTCAGGGACATCTAACTCACGACTACCATTCTACACACAGTTTTGGCCTTCTTAAAGACTGTTTTGAATGTTCACAATGGTTCATCTGCTGTTTATAGTCGTCTGTCTACGTTTTTTTCCAAATAATATTTCTGTTTCCATCCAATAAATTTCTATCCCACCGATAAATGGTGCGTCTTTCAGAGAGATTTTCATAAAATACTCAACGCTCCTCACAATATTCACTAAAATTTTCTTTGCGAAATTTCCATGATGTCTGTTTACGTAAAACCGTTACCAATACGACACCAATGGGTAAATGGAATAATGAAAACAGTTTTTAATTTACATCTTTTTCATAGACCTTTGGTCGATTATAGATTAACTAAAAGCAATTAAAGTGTGACATGACTTTGGGGACTTACTTTATATAATAAATATAGCATCTTAAATAGCTTACTATTACTTAACTTAGACATGACATTTATTTTAAATAGTAAACATCGCGTATAACACACTGAAACTACAGATATTTGTTAGTCAAGCAACAAACAGTATATTCTACTTGCTTATCGGAGAGCGGGATTTCCTGTTTCTTATTATATTGCACTGTGATGAAAGATTTTCAAACGAGGTCACCTTCTGTGAGTTCACACCAGTACGTGTTGTGTATGTAATTCTGTTATCTAAGAATGAAATATATTTACATAACGGTTTTAGGCATACCTGATAAAAAGATTTAGTAATAATATAATAATGCTTTATTGTACATATGAATATGCGTGTAGTAAGCATGTATGTACATACGCGTATGTACAGGTAATAAAAGTACTAACTACAAGAAAGGGGATTGTTATTGGTATGTTTGATTAGAATTTAGAATAGTGCTTCTAGTAACAAGCAAGTCCATATCATATGTATTAATGAGCTCTATGATAAACCTATTTAGTACAAATACTTCAAATACTTTTGTATATGTGTGTGTCTTGTTTCATAAACCAAGAGGAACTAAGAATGTAATTAATACTATTATATCATACAAAATTTAAAAACGGTGGACGATTGAAATCTTAATACAATCAAAAATAATGATTAAGAAACGTGTCTAGATCCAATTACGAACATCTTGACTCCTTAATCAAAAAACGTTTTAAATATTTAAATAAGTTAGGTGTTGTTATATTTGTTGAAAATTATATAACTCTAGAAATCTATACAAATCTATACTATAATATATATATATATAAAATGTATGTGTGTGTGTGTGTGTGTGTGTGTGTGTGTGTATCTATACAATTTTCATTATCTTTATTGTTAAAACTTTATGTATTAAGATATTCAATCGTCCGCTGTTTTCAAATTTGGTGTAATAAAATAGTATTAATTACATTCTTAGCTCCCCTTGGTTCATGAAATAATATACTGAAGTTTGTGTACAGAGTTTTGTTACACTGTGTATATACGATTCAGATTGAGAACTAACAGCATAGTTCAGATTATTCTGGGATATATCTTATATTATACAATAATGTCCCTATGCTACAATAATATACTGAATTTTGTGTACAGAGTTTTGTTACACTGTGTATATACGATTCAGATTGAGAACTAACAGCATAGTTCAGATTATTCTGGGATATATCTTATATTATACAATAATGTCCCTATGCTACAATAATATACTGAAGTTTGTGTACAGAGTTTTGTTACACTGTGTATATACGATTCAGATTGAGAACTAACAGCATAGTTCAGATTATTCTGGGATATATCTTATATTATACAATAATGTCCCTATGCTACAATAATATACTGAAGTTTGTGTACAGAGTTTTGTTACACTGTGTATATACGATTCAGATTGAGAACTAACAGCATAGTTCAGATTATTCTGGGATATATCTTATATTATACAATAATGTCCCTATGCTACAATAATATACTGAAGTTTGTGTACAGAGTTTTGTTACACTGTGTATATACGATTCAGATTGAGAACTAACAGCATAGTTCAGATTATTCTGGGATATATCTTATTATACAATAATGTCCCTATGCTACAATAATATACTGAAGTTTGTGTACAGAGTTTTGTTACACTGTGTATATACGATTCAGATTGAGAACTAACAGCATAGTTCAGATTATTCTGGGATATATCTTATTATACAATAATGTCCCTATGCTACAATAATATACTGAAGTTTGTGTACAGAGTTTTGTTACACTGTGTATATACGATTCAGATTGAGAACTAACAGCATAGTTCAGATTATTCTGGGATATATCTTATTATACAATAATGTCCCTATGCTACAATAATATACTGAAGTTTGTGTACAGAGTTTTGTTACACTGTGTATATACGATTCAGATTGAGAACTAACAGCATAGTTAAGATTATTCTGGGATATATCTTATTATACAATAATGTCCCTATGCTACAATAATATACTGAAGTTTGTGTACAGAGTTTTGTTACACTGTGTATATACGATTCAGATTGAGAACTAACAGCATAGTTCAGATTATTCTGGGATATATTTTATTATACAATAATGTCCCTATGCTACAATAATATACTGAAGTTTGTGTACAGAGTTTTGTTACACTGTGTATATACGATTCAGATTGAGAACTAACAGCATAGTTCAGATTATTCTGGGATATATCTTATTATACAATAATGTCCCTATGCTACAATAATATACTGAAGTTTGTGTACAGAGTTTTGTTACACTGTGTATATACGATTCAGATTGAGAACTAACAGCATAGTTCAGATTATTCTGGGATATATCTTATATTATACAATAATGTCCCTATGCTACAATAATATACTGAAGTTTGTGTACAGAGTTTTGTTACACTGTGTATATACGATTCAGATTGAGAACTAACAGCATAGTTCAGATTATTCTGGGATATATCTTATATTATACAATAATGTCCCTATGCTACAATAATATACTGAAGTTTGTGTACAGAGTTTTGTTACACTGTGTATATACGATTCAGATTGAGAACTAACAGCATAGTTCAGATTATTCTGGGATATATCTTATATTATACAATAATGTCCCTATGCTACAATAATATACTGAAGTTTGTGTACAGAGTTTTGTTACACTGTGTATATACGATTCAGATTGAGAACTAACAGCATAGTTCAGATTATTCTGGGATATATCTTATATTATACAATAATGTCCCTATGCTACAATAATATACTGAAGTTTGTGTACAGAGTTTTGTTACACTGTGTATATACGATTCAGATTGAGAACTAACAGCATAGTTCAGATTATTCTGGGATATATTTTATTATACAATAATGTCCCTATGCTACAATAATATACTGAAGTTTGTGTACAGAGTTTTGTTACACTGTGTATATACGATTCAGATTGAGAACTAACAGCATAGTTCAGATTATTCTGGGATATATCTTATATTATACAATAATGTCCCTATGCTACAATAATATACTGAAGTTTGTGTACAGAGTTTTGTTACACTGTGTATATACGATTCAGATTGAGAACTAACAGCATAGTTCAGATTATTCTGGGATATATCTTATATTATACAATAATGTCCCTATGCTACAATAATATACTGAAGTTTGTGTACAGAGTTTTGTTACACTGTGTATATACGATTCAGATTGAGAACTAACAGCATAGTTAAGATTATTCTGGGATATATCTTATATTATACAATAATGTCCCTATGCTACAATAATATACTGAAGTTTGTGTACAGAGTTTTGTTACACTGTGTATATACGATTCAGATTGAGAACTAACAGCATAGTTCAGATTATTCTGGGATATATCTTATTATACAATAATGTCCCTATGCTACAATAATATACTGAAGTTTGTGTACAGAGTTTTGTTACACTGTGTATATACGATTCAGATTGAGAACTAACAGCATAGTTCAGATTATTCTGGGATATATCTTATTATACAATAATGTCCCTATGCTACAATAATATACTGAAGTTTGTGTACAGAGTTTTGTTACACTGTGTATATACGATTCAGATTGAGAACTAACAGCATAGTTCAGATTATTCTGGGATATATCTTATATTATACAATAATGTCCCTATGCTACAATAATATACTGAAGTTTGTGTACAGAGTTTTGTTACACTGTGTATATACGATTCAGATTGAGAACTAACAGCATAGTTCAGATTATTCTGGGATATATCTTATTATACAATAATGTCCCTATGCTACAATAATATACTGAAGTTTGTGTACAGAGTTTTGTTACACTGTGTATATACGATTCAGATTGAGAACTAACAGCATAGTTCAGATTATTCTGGGATATATCTTATTATACAATAATGTCCCTATGCTACAATAATATACTGAAGTTTGTGTACAGAGTTTTGTTACACTGTGTATATACGATTCAGATTGAGAACTAACAGCATAGTTCAGATTATTCTGGGATATATCTTATTATACAATAATGTCCCTATGCTACAATAATATACTGAAGTTTGTGTACAGAGTTTTGTTACACTGTGTATATACGATTCAGATTGAGAACTAACAGCATAGTTCAGATTATTCTGGGATATATCTTATTATACAATAATGTCCCTATGCTACAATAATATACTGAAGTTTGTGTACAGAGTTTTGTTACACTGTGTATATACGATTCAGATTGAGAACTAACAGCATAGTTCAGATTATTCTGGGATATATCTTATTATACAATAATGTCCCTATGCTACAATAATATACTGAAGTTTGTGTACAGAGTTTTGTTACACTGTGTATATACGATTCAGATTGAGAACTAACAGCATAGTTCAGATTATTCTGGGATATATCTTATTATACAATAATGTCCCTATGCTACAATAATATACTGAAGTTTGTGTACAGAGTTTTGTTACACTGTGTATATACGATTCAGATTGAGAACTAACAGCATAGTTCAGATTATTCTGGGATATATCTTATTATACAATAATGTCCCTATGCTACAATAATATACTGAAGTTTGTGTACAGAGTTTTGTTACACTGTGTATATACGATTCAGATTGAGAACTAACAGCATAGTTCAGATTATTCTGGGATATATCTTATTATACAATAATGTCCCTATGCTACAATAATATACTGAAGTTTGTGTACAGAGTTTTGTTACACTGTGTATATACGATTCAGATTGAGAACTAACAGCATAGTTCAGATTATTCTGGGATATATCTTATTATACAATAATGTCCCTATGCTACAATAATATACTGAAGTTTGTGTACAGAGTTTTGTTACACTGTGTATATACGATTCAGATTGAGAACTAACAGCATAGTTCAGATTATTCTGGGATATATTTTATTATACAATAATGTCCCTATGCTACAATAATATACTGAAGTTTGTGTACAGAGTTTTGTTACACTGTGTATATACGATTCAGATTGAGAACTAACAGCATAGTTCAGATTATTCTGGGATATATCTTATTATACAATAATGTCCCTATGCTACAATAATATACTGAAGTTTGTGTACAGAGTTTTGTTACACTGTGTATATACGATTCAGATTGAGAACTAACAGCATAGTTCAGATTATTCTGGGATATATCTTATATTATACAATAATGTCCCTATGCTACAATAATATACTGAAGTTTGTGTACAGAGTTTTGTTACACTGTGTATATACGATTCAGATTGAGAACTAACAGCATAGTTCAGATTATTCTGGGATATATCTTATTATACAATAATGTCCCTATGCTACAATAATATACTGAAGTTTGTGTACAGAGTTTTGTTACACTGTGTATATACGATTCAGATTGAGAACTAACAGCATAGTTCAGATTATTCTGGGATATATCTTATTATACAATAATGTCCCTATGCTACAATAATATACTGAAGTTTGTGTACAGAGTTTTGTTACACTGTGTATATACGATTCAGATTGAGAACTAACAGCATAGTTCAGATTATTCTGGGATATATCTTATTATACAATAATGTCCCTATGCTACAATAATATACTGAAGTTTGTGTACAGAGTTTTGTTACACTGTGTATATACGATTCAGATTGAGAACTAACAGCATAGTTCAGATTATTCTGGGATATATCTTATTATACAATAATGTCCCTATGCTACAATAATATACTGAAGTTTGTGTACAGAGTTTTGTTACACTGTGTATATACGATTCAGATTGAGAACTAACAGCATAGTTCAGATTATTCTGGGATATATCTTATTATACAATAATGTCCCTATGCTACAATAATATACTGAAGTTTGTGTACAGAGTTTTGTTACACTGTGTATATACGATTCAGATTGAGAACTAACAGCATAGTTCAGATTATTCTGGGATATATCTTATTATACAATAATGTCCCTATGCTACAATAATATACTGAAGTTTGTGTACAGAGTTTTGTTACACTGTGTATATACGATTCAGATTGAGAACTAACAGCATAGTTCAGATTATTCTGGGATATATCTTATTATACAATAATGTCCCTATGCTACAATAATATACTGAAGTTTGTGTACAGAGTTTTGTTACACTGTGTATATACGATTCAGATTGAGAACTAACAGCATAGTTCAGATTATTCTGGGATATATCTTATTATACAATAATGTCCCTATGCTACAATAATATACTGAAGTTTGTGTACAGAGTTTTGTTACACTGTGTATATACGATTCAGATTGAGAACTAACAGCATAGTTCAGATTATTCTGGGATATATCTTATTATACAATAATGTCCCTATGCTACAATAATATACTGAAGTTTGTGTACAGAGTTTTGTTACACTGTGTATATACGATTCAGATTGAGAACTAACAGCATAGTTCAGATTATTCTGGGATATATCTTATTATACAATAATGTCCCTATGCTACAATAATATACTGAAGTTTGTGTACAGAGTTTTGTTACACTGTGTATATACGATTCAGATTGAGAACTAACAGCATAGTTCAGATTATTCTGGGATATATCTTATTATACAATAATGTCCCTATGCTACAATAATATACTGAAGTTTGTGTACAGAGTTTTGTTACACTGTGTATATACGATTCAGATTGAGAACTAACAGCATAGTTAAGATTATTCTGGGATATATCTTATTATACAATAATGTCCCTATGCTACAATAATATACTGAAGTTTGTGTACAGAGTTTTGTTACACTGTGTATATACGATTCAGATTGAGAACTAACAGCATAGTTCAGATTATTCTGGGATATATCTTATTATACAATAATGTCCCTATGCTACAATAATATACTGAAGTTTGTGTACAGAGTTTTGTTACACTGTGTATATACGATTCAGATTGAGAACTAACAGCATAGTTCAGATTATTCTGGGATATATCTTATTATATACAATAATGTCCCTATGCTACAATAATATACTGAAGTTTGTGTACAGAGTTTTGTTACACTGTGTATATACGATTCAGATTGAGAACTAACAGCATAGTTCAGATTATTCTGGGATATATCTTATTATACAATAATGTCCCTATGCTACAATAATATACTGAAGTTTGTGTACAGAGTTTTGTTACACTGTGTATATACGATTCAGATTGAGAACTAACAGCATAGTTCAGATTATTCTGGGATATATCTTATTATACAATAATGTCCCTATGCTACAATAATATACTGAAGTTTGTGTACAGAGTTTTGTTACACTGTGTATATACGATTCAGATTGAGAACTAACAGCATAGTTCAGATTATTCTGGGATATATCTTATTATACAATAATGTCCCTATGCTACAATAATATACTGAAGTTTGTGTACAGAGTTTTGTTACACTGTGTATATACGATTCAGATTGAGAACTAACAGCATAGTTCAGATTATTCTGGGATATATCTTATTATACAATAATGTCCCTATGCTACAATAATATACTGAAGTTTGTGTACAGAGTTTTGTTACACTGTGTATATACGATTCAGATTGAGAACTAACAGCATAGTTCAGATTATTCTGGGATATATCTTATTATACAATAATGTCCCTATGCTACAATAATATACTGAAGTTTGTGTACAGAGTTTTGTTACACTGTGTATATACGATTCAGATTGAGAACTAACAGCATAGTTCAGATTATTCTGGGATATATATCTTATATTATACAATAATGTCCCTATGCTACAATAATATACTGAAGTTTGTGTACAGAGTTTTGTTACACTGTGTATATACGATTCAGATTGAGAACTAACAGCATAGTTCAGATTATTCTGGGATATATATCTTATATTCTACAATAATTTCCCTATGCTACATTATTTTATCATGATAAAAGTTCATTTAAATAGCGTGCTTCATAAAAGTGAAATTTTCAACTCCGCGTTGACTATGCACAAAAGACTCGTATTTGTATAATTAGAGTTGCTATATTGTTTAGGGTAACTGAAGCCCACTGTGTTGTGCCATTTATTAATAGGTACAAACAAAGGCTGGCTTTACGTTTAATGATAGCTTATTGTTTGTAATATGCCCAATAAATTGCTCTGTTTTTATTTGAATATCCGGCAAAACAAAACTAAAATAGATTTAGTTTGATTCTAATTTATAATATATCTTTTTCATCACTGCTACCAACTACTTTAATTAATTATAGTTACGATTAAAATATACTTAGGATTATATTTGCTATTCCTGTTTTACTAATCACACCGGACAGCCTAGTTCAAATTTTCATTAGTGTTTAAAAACTTAAAACTGCATTTTAAAGTAACTGATAAATAAACAAAGTAACTCAGAAAATGCTTATATCAGATGTATAGAATAAAGATCCAGAGTAATGCATTCTCAGCAGAAACTCATATATATATTCTATAACGGTCATTTCTCAACGTACGAAATACATTTGTCTCGCTGTTGTCTATTGTATATTCAGTGTGCGATATGACCCCACTTATAGGCATGCATTCATTCTGGCTTTATACAGTTTGCCTTAAATACAAACGAAAACACAATATATCTATCAGTTGCATAATTTTATTACTGTATTATACCGATTTATCAACTAAATTTAGGACGTTTATTAGTTTATTTAGTATTACTAATTTATTTATTTAAATTTATTACATATAAATCTCTTTAAAAACAGAAATAGTTAAATAACAAATGTGTAGCCATTTTCTCGACGGTTCATAAGTCATTCGTCTATAAGTAATCTCGTTGTTTACAATAAAACATTATCTAACTCAGAATGTATTTAGATTGACAGACTGATTCATAGTAATAATATACAGAGGGACAATCAATATTTTTCAATCTTTTAATGTTATAATCGATGTAAAACCCAAAACCAAATTAAAAAGTGTTCTTTACACATTTCTGCAACAAAGGGAGAACAATGTACAAAGATCTATTCGTAATTACAAGTTAATTCCTAAAAACCTTAATATTCAAAAAAAATTTGAAATAAATTAAATGGTTAGAATGATTTTTTCTTGAACTTGGAGTAGTCCAAAGGCGTTTTAGTATCTTGGGTTCCCACCTCGGGCTTTGATGATTGCCTGTGGTCTGCGACCGATACTGTCAATGAAGCCCCGTATCACCTCCTGGTCCAAGTTATTCCACTCCTCCTGCAGGGCCTGGCCAAGCTGTTGCAAAGAGTGTAACTCACCTCGAAAATTTCTAATTGCTCTTCCCATGAGATCCCAGATGTGTTCTAATGGATTAAGATCGGCGGACCATTCCATTACTTCGATTCCAACTTCACGTAAGTAATTTTGCACCACCCTTGCGGTGTGTGGACGAGCATTATCTTGCATCAGCATTAATCTAGAACCCACAAATCCCGCAAAAACCACTACATGTTCTAACAAAACCTCTTCCACATACCTTTCAGCATTTAATGTTCCTCTATTAACAATTACAAGAGGTTGTAACAACAACCAAACAAATTGTTGCAACAATTGTTTGTTAACTGAGGAGTGTGAGCCTCTCTTGAAATTCCTCCCCAAACCATTATGGACCCACCATCAAAACTGTCTCTTGGCGATATTGCCTATTGAGCAAACCTCTCTCCAGCCCGTCTCCACACTCTTTCACGACCGTCTGGTGATCTCAGAGAGAACCGAGACTCATCAGTCCACAGCACTGGTCTCCACTGCTCTGCGGTCCAATTTACATGAGTTCGAGCAAACTCCAAACGAGTTCTTCGGTGGCGCGGGAGCAGCCTAGGAACTATAGCTGGGCGATAAGCTTCAAGTCCTACCTCCTGTAACCTTCTTCTAATTGTTCGTGTGGAAACATTCACTCCACGGGCTCTCATAAGCTCATTACGGACTTCAACAGAAGTTCGGAACCGATTTCGCAAACTTACTGACACAACAAAACGATCATCTCTGGCACTTGTTGTTCTATTACGCCTGACCCCTGTCTCCTTTCATAACTTCCTGTTAATCTAAAGCGCATCACAGCTCTGCTTATGCTGGATCTAAGGAACCCTGTGATTTTTTCTACTTCTTGCAATATTAAGCCACTATCAACTAGAGCAACGGCTCTGGCACAATCAGTTGAAGACAGAGTTATTATCTGTTGTTGTCTAAGCTGGGAGTGACCTGCAGTAATAGACACACAGACTGAGGCAGGCAATGATCAAAAAGGGGTTTAAAGTTTACTTATTCTTAATTTTTATTAAATACTTGAATAAAAATTACAAAAAGAGGAATGATTTAACTATATAATAAAGTTAAGAAGAAAGTATTAGTGACAATCATATAAAATAGTAACTAAACCTTAATTGGTGTATTCCGAGTTCCAGTTATAAGGGATTATACAGAATGTGTCATGGATAAACATTTGTATATTTTATCTTTAATTTCATTTATAAGAGTTCGAACAGTGGAAAGAATTAACGCTTAAATTTGTATATTATTAGTAAGGCACAGCTTAAAGGCAATAGACCCTTTGACCGAAGTAGGCCTTCAGGCCTATGTATGTATACATTTTATTGATCAGGGCAAAGAGAGACCTTACTATGGCATTCAAAATATAACTAATGTGAATCATAAGAACTCCTTCAATCTCAAAAGCAGGTATAATGTTTAGATATTGCTAGTAGCGTTCTAATAGCACGGTCGAGCTGACGAAGTAACGTTGACTGTTCTGCAACGATCGCTCAACTACCAATAGCTACTTCATATAGCAGTGTTTTAAACCGGGAATCAGATTATCAACATTTTTTAATAGCATGGTCGAGCTGACGAAGTAACGTTGACTGTTCTGCAACGATCGCTCAAGTACCGATAGCTACTTTATATATTAGTATTTTAAACCGGGAATCGTATATCAAGATGTTTTAATAGGACGGTCGAGTTGACGAAGTAACTTTGACTGTTCTGCAACGATCGCTCAACTACCGATAGCTACTTTATATATTAGTATTTTTAACCGGGAATCTGATTATCAAAATGTTTTAATCGCATGGTCAAGCTGACGAAGTAACTTTGTTCTAAACAGTTATTGTGACAAGAATGTAAGTCTATTCACAACAAGGACTGTAATATTTATTTATACGTCCCGTTTTCCCAAAATACATACATTTTTACATGTAATGGAGAAAATGATTTATTCAATAATAATTTAATACCTCTTCATCTAAAAGTGCATACCTGCTAGATAAAGCAGACAGATCTCCATTGTAGTCTAGGTGATTCTGATGTAGAAGCAATGCAAATTTAATACCTCCTTATCTGAATTGCATGGATGCTAGATAAACTAGACAGATCTCCTTTGTAATCTTGGTGATTCTGATATAGAAACAATGCGAATTTAATACCTCCTTATCTGAATTGCATAGCTGCTAGATAAACCAGACTTATCTCCTTTTTACTCTAGGTTGTTCTGATACAGAAACAATGCGAATTTAATACCTCCTTATCTGAATTGCATAGTTGCTAGATAAACCAGACATATCTCCTTTGTAGCTTAGGTTACTCTTATATATAAACAATACAGAATTCATTTTGAACGTCCACGTCACCGCCTATTTTTTATCTAGTTAGACAGACTTTGGTTTCGATTCCAGGAGCCAAAAGGCGGTGAAAGCGTCGAGTTAAGAAGTTGTAGTAAGTGGAAGAAGAAATGGAGCGGAATATCAACATTCATTTTGTTTTCAAGGTAACGTAGGTCCACATTCATATATTAATTTCTCGTCACAAGCGTTGAAAACATTATTTCACTAAGGATGAATTATTGAGTAGTAATACTTAAGATCAGTTAACTTCACGGTTATTGTTAAGGGGCGAAATAGTGAACTCATAATTCACATATTCTAAGCTCACTCGTTTCTATCGTAATGTTGGAAACTTAAACGGAACCAAAGAGTTGAATTCCACAGTGTCCAATCACTTCCTTGTCCACAGTTTATTTGGACTTCTGATGGTTGCACATATTGTAACAAAAACTGGAATGGACGTTCTACGTCACAAATTTTAACACAGGATAGATGTTTCTCGCACCTTTTACACGAGAAGATGGATTCCTACTGTTAAAACCATTTCATGGACAATAAATACTATAGAAGCTCTGTAATTAAATAGAATAACCCAAATTGACATTAATGCTCCAGATACCAAAAAAGATATAGTTTCTGTGTAAAGAACGTTTTCTAAAAACCTAATATAGACGATTTAGGTTGCATGTAAATCTATGCATGAATATTCTATATGATAAATGTTAACCAGGGATGCGTGTTAGGCGCTTTATTAGGTAAGGGGGCGCAGCCCAAGTTAAAAAAAAAAAACAAACAAAAACAAATACTTTAATTTTGGTGGTTATTTAATATCTTCAAATCTTCGTATTCGAAACATAATCTTCAACTTATCTGTAAGCAAATGTATAGCCGGTAAATATTTCACCTTAAGAAACTGCATATATATACGTACAAACACACTTTAACAAATGGTCATTGGAATTTTAACAACATCACAACTTAACTTATTATTTATTAGTTATAGTGCACATAATATAATCATAACTAGAGTCACATACGTCATTTACTGTAAATCCTGCAGGGTTTAAATATGGTTTACAATACAATATATTACATTTACAATTTGTAATTAGATTTTATAAGGTATGCAAGCCCTGAATTTTAGACCGTTTCGAATATTTATCTATGTAAACTCTGAAGAAACAATATACTCTCTGCAGTACAAATAATGAGAACGTGTAACAAACAACAGGAAATAAAGGTCCAGTAACAACGGCTAATGACTTTCCACCTCAACATTTCTGTGAATCATTACGTACTTGTTGAAAAAAAACTGAATTATAAGTTTGCGTGAGATATTTGTGTTGTCCATATGGGAGTGATTAACATATTATTTCCTTATTGATTTGTTCTTCATTGGAAAGGATATAAATATGGAAATTTGTCTTACTACATGTTAAAAACGTATAACACAACGTTATGAGGATTAGAATTTATCCCCTTCATCAGGTGAAGAAATAGTTACTCTATTAAAAGAGAAATGAAATAAAATTAAGACAAAAAAGGGACCAAACGTACCCAAAATTTGCTTGGAGTCCAGACACTAGAAAATCAACCCAAGAGTTACCACTCACAGGATGTAAGTGATGATTACATGTCACACCAGCGCAGACGAAAGTGGGATACTAACTTAAACATCAATGTGGGACCTTAATACTTATCATTGCACAGGATGTAAGTGATGATTACATGTCACACCAGCGTAGACGAAAGTGGGATACTAACTTAAACATCAGAGTGGGACCTTAATACTTATCATTGCACAGGATTTAAGTGATGATTACATGTCACACCAGCGTAGACGAAAGTGGGATACTAACATAAACATCAGTATAGGAACTTACTACTTACCACTGCACAGGATGTAAGTGATGATTACATGTCACACCAGCGCAGACGAAAGTGGGATACTAACTTAAACATCAGAGTGGGACCTTAATACTTATCATTGCACAGGATTTAAGTGATGATTACATGTCACACCAGCGTAGACGAAAGTGGGATACTAACATAAACATCAGTGTAGGAACTTACTACTTATCACTACACAGGATGTAAGTGATGATTACATGTCACACCAGCGCAGACGAAAGTGGGATACTAACTTAAACATCAGAGTGGGACCTTAATACTTATCATTGCACAGGATTTAAGTGATGATTACATGTCACACCAGCGTAGACGAAAGTGGGATACTAACATAAACATCAGTGTAGGAACTTACTACTTATCACTACACAGGATGTAAGTGACGATTAAATGTCACACCAGTGCAGTCGAAAGTAGGATACTAACATGAAAATCAGTGTAGGAACTTACTACTTATCACTACACAGGATGTAAGTGACGATTAAATTTCACACCAGTGCAGTCGAAAGTGGGATACTAACATGAAAATCAGTGTAGGACCTTACTACTTATCACTACACAGGATGTAAGTGACGATTAAATGTCACACCAGTGCAGTCGAAAGTGGGATACTAACATGAAAATCAGTGTAGGAACTTACTACTTATCACTACACAGGATGTAATTCGACGATTAAATGTCACACCAGCGCAGACGAAAGTGGGATACTAACATGAAAATCAGTGTAGGAACTTACTACTTATCACTACACAGGATGTAATTGACGATTAAATGTCACACCAGTGCAGTCGAAAGTGGGATAATAACATGAAAATCAGTGTAGGAACTTACTACTTATCACTACACAGGATGTAATTCGACGATTAAATGTCACACCAGTGCAGTCGAAAGTGGGATACTAACATGAAAATCAGTGTAGGAACTTACTACTTATCACTGCACAGGATGTAAGTGACGATTAAATGTCACACCAGTGCAGTCGAAAGTGGGATACTAACATGAAAATCAGTGTAGGAACTTACTACTTATCACTACACAGGATGTAAGTGACGATTAAATGTCACACCAGCGCAGACGAAAGTGGGATACTAACATGAAAATCAGTGTAGGAACTTACTACTTATCACTGCACAGGATGTAAGTGACGATTAAATGTCACACCAGTGCAGACGAAAGTGGGATACTAATATAAAATACTAATATATATAAAACTGCCTCTGGCATTGTGTTTTGTCCTGATACACATACCTTAATGTGGTGGTATGTACGGTATACGTTTGTTTGATTGTTAAGATTTTTTTTAGGTTTCCTAGATCATTTTCTTTTAATATTGGTACCAAAGTAGCCTAACCTCAGCTGAAGGTTGAGTTAGTTGTTGATCCACTTATTTTATGAATGAAGCGTGTATAAGTTTTGCTTTAATATCCTTTTTGCTATACAGAGTGTAACCAAACTCTCTGAAAAAATGGCATACCACGTTATTGCTCAGGTACATACAAATATATTCCACCACGTTGAGAGCTGCCGTTTATTTAGTTTTTTTTTTTTTTATGAGAACCTCAATGTGACCTATGTCTTTTCGCACTAAATTTGCTCTAAAGCATTTATTTATTATTCGATTACAATAATGTTAATATCATTAGGTTTTTGATACTATCCTCTAAAAACTTTTAATTTTGTAGTTCTTGAGAAAAACTGCTGGTTTTTAGGATATTCAAAGATTAACAGTTTTAATGGTTAACATTTTGAAATTACTAAAGATAATTTCACAATAATGCTTTAATAATTGTCATTGTTATCATAAATATTTGAACCAAATGTTGTATAATTGAACTTATAAATTTCTAATATATTAACTTTTTACAAAGGTACGTACCGACAGACGGATGGGAAACTAAGCTTCAGAAACCCATATTCATATGGTGAAATATGTTTGTGTTTCCCTGAGCAATAATGTGGTATACCTTTTTTCCAGAGAGTTACGGAACACACTATATATACTAAAGCTAAATATACTTGGCTTATCAAATGAGCTTTATACTTATTATCTTATTCTGGATAGGTTCAGTTGTATAGGAAAGTCTATAGACACTGATGTGATATGCAAACAAAATTCTCTGAAGACAAAGTTTAGACTTCGCCACAACGAAGATGAATAATTATTAATTCATAACACCTATGAGTTTGGAAGGGAGAGCATTCTTCTTTTATCCTTACACAAATGATTAAGACATTTCACCCTAAATACCAGTACGAAATGTTATTCATAGTATGTGAATGTGCAGTAAATGTTTTTCATAAAATAATATCGTTTCTACAAATATAAGCTATTTAACGTGTTTATTTATAAAAATTATATTTGAATACAAATATATTTGTCATAATTTACTCGAAATTTTGATACCTGAAGGCCTACTAAATTATGTTCACTTCTACAAGTGTTTACAAACTCTTAAAATAGTTATTTGTTTTGCAGCAATATACAAATATGACACAAGAAAGGCTCGTGATACACATATTTACAGGCTCAGAGACAAAATGGGTGAGTGCAATTCATAACACAATCTGGAACCAAACATCAATTAATTCTATAACATCGTGGGGTACAAAGATAGGATCTTTGACCCTAAGCCCAATGTAAAAATATATTATAACGCCAGACAAATCCCCTGGCATGGTGTGCTCCATCATTGAACTCAGTTTTGAGTATATATAAATGAATCTCACGGGAAATTTGAGTAATATTGTTGGTTTCGTTTTGCAGATATTGTGCGAACAGTTTGACAGATATACAGACAGATATTAATGTAATATTCCCACCCCTTAGAGTTGTTTTCCAAACGCTCGGTCAAAATAATAACTCTATATTCCATCTGGCAACTTGTTTAATTATTTTTTGTTTTTAACTTGTAGGAACGCATAAAATTCGGCACAATTACTGTATTTGGCCCATGCCACATTGAAAAGCTTACTTCGCTTAAAAAGTTAACTTCCGCCCATTATACTCTACTGTTAGGGTAAAATTTCCAGTAGCCAGCTGGACTCTGGTAGTGACTCTCTCTACTGTAGTTAGACCGAGGTATGAGTACGCCACCAGGGTTCGATGAGATCGCATGTACAAATTTCGAATCTGCAGCTCATTTTGTTTTCGAGATGTACTGCGGACAGATAGCCGGGCAGACAATCGTACAAGAGAAGTATTCGCACTTGGACATGCGCCAATAAATAAATCATTCTTGACTATGTTGAAATCAGGTTTTTGTACAGATAACATCTTTCATGAGATCCTGTCACGTGATAGGTTCGCATAGGTGTTAATTAAATGAGGTTTCACAGCAGGGCGCAAATTATGTAAGTTTCAGGGTACGACCACGCTGGAGTGCGCTGAAATGAAATGTTATCATTATTGCCCTTAAAAACGTATTAAATAATTAACAATTTAGAAGTGTATGGCAGTGTACATCTGAGGCTCGTACGGAATGTGAGATTC
The DNA here is from genome assembly GCF_021130785.1 of Homalodisca vitripennis. Taxonomy (NCBI): domain Eukaryota; kingdom Metazoa; phylum Arthropoda; class Insecta; order Hemiptera; family Cicadellidae; genus Homalodisca; species Homalodisca vitripennis. Next base: position 3,971,036 of record NC_060209.1, read on the forward strand.
CCATACAGCAGCAGCACATTGCCTTGATACGAGAAAATGTTGTACAGCGTAAAGACACAATATTTAAATAATTAACAATTTAGAAGTGTATATATGATTAAACTATGATTATGACAATTTAAAACTATTAACACTATTTAACAATTTAAATTATGATTTGTGAGTTCTTACGCTATACTTATAAAAACTATTTTAGTGCTGTAAACTTTGTTACCTTATTTTCCGCATACTAAATATTAAAATCTACAAGGGAAAATTTCATATTTACCAGACAGTACTAGTTCCAGAGGATAATATTTCAGTCTTTTAATTTCGAGGATAGTTGCCTGTAGTGGGCCTTTAAATAGATTCCAGTTTGAACGTTATCGGGATTTTAAGAATGCTTTCATGTAATAGCGAAAAATAAAAATTCGCTATACAAATCACACAAAACACTAAATGGAGTGATCATGATTTTAATAATTCGGAACCAAACACACAGTGCAATAGACTAAAGAAGAGCAATACAATAATGAAAAGAAACACAATAAATGATCTTTTAGAAAATAAAGGTTATATGTTATTAGATTTAAGACGTGGGGGTATTGATCAAAGCCTTTAATAAAGAAAATCAAAAATGAGGTGTGAGAGAGATTTATATTAAATATACAGCAATGGACGTTTACATAAAAATTATTGAATCGAATTACTCAACTCACTTTTGCCAAACAAGTGCCTAAAGTGTTGAAGAACAAGTGACAGAATTGACTAATGGACCTTCAACTTACTGAAAATACTCAGAGAAGTTTGATTCAGCACAAACAGAGGTTCTGTAGAATTGGAGGAAAGGAAGAATATATGACGTATGGCCAATTAAGAAGACGGATATATCCGGGTGAGCCACAGAGAGTAACCGACTAAATACACTTAAAGAGTGACAGACCGAGAGTTACACAATGGACGTACAGTAACGTACGTACAGTAACGTTTCTCTGTTTTTCGTAAATTACTGACCAATAAATACCGTCTAACTAGTCTATTTCTAAAAGTGTGTGGCAGTCAGGGCTCTAAAATTCTAAAGGACTTATAGAACACAAAATTATTTTATTGATAAATCCAGGGATAAAACAGCAATACAGTAAATAAAATTTCCTGAGAAGAAACTTACATATTATGTTTTTATCTAGGGTGGGAATGGTTGATTCTTATATGAGACAATGACAAAGCCTAAATTTTGTAACATAAGTGTCTATCATGTCGAAACTATGCAGAATTAATTTTAACTTCTTTCTTGACAACTTTTTTGGATCTCACCATAATATGGCGTATACGGCAAACTTGGTACGTTATTTGCCTTGTCTAGGATGCATTTTAATGTGGATAAATATTTTGGTATGTGGTTAAATAGCTGAAAATAAGAATAAAATATATCTACATTATAACTTACATTATAGCTTACATTATAGGCCATTTTGCTTGGTTTTGCGCTTGTCGGTCTGTTTGTAATTTTAATACAGTTATAACTGAGAAATTATTTTTAAGTCCTGGCTTTGTAATTGTGTATGTTTTATCGACTTAAATGTAATTAAGAATGTAAGTATTAAAATGTATATGTAAATATGAACAAACATTTCCAAAATGGGGATCTTTGAAATTCATGGTTACTACGTGCTCCTTTCCATTTCAGTAAAAGTGAATGAAGCACGTTTACTTTGTAAACACGCGTCTATTCAGTTATTTGACTAAAAAGATCTAGAAAACTAAAATAAATTACGTGATTATTCACAAAATAAATTAAATTTTCCATATAAAAGCTCTCTAGAAAATGAATAGCCCAAGATCTCTGGCAACCTGAATTTTCTAACTATAAATAATAACAGGATATGTAGACAACTATTGGAACAAATCACTTGCTTTTATGCGATGTAATAATATCGTTTGATATTTCGGTAAGTACAATCTGAATTTAAAACTTAGACTCATTTCCAGAGAAAATATTAGTAGCTCTTACTGCAATCTCTGGTATTTTCCATACAAATACCATTATATGATCCGGAAGACATTTTACTTACTATAGAGGTATCACCAACACTGACCTTCTGACCTTCGGAAACTCAATCCTGAAAATTCAATTGCTTTTTGTCAGAAAAAACAAATAAAACCTGAAATAGAAAAGCTTTCCTTGTTACAGAACATACAAACCACATGTAAGTCTACAAAGCTTCTCGTAACGAGCTGTGTAACAAAGGTTGACTGTTACATCTCACGTAAAAACCTTCAGTAGCTACGTTCACAATATAAACTTGGAATATCTAGACGTGATATTTTTAACTCTGTCGCTATTTTATATCGAACAATATTTTATTCAATTCCAAAAACACAAATAAACAGTAGTGATTGTTAATTAATTGGTTATTATTAATATTTATATTTGTTCTCTCAGTGACCAAAACCACTCGATAGTATTTTAGCAAGGTAACTTTAGAAACATTTTATAAATTTACGTATCTTTTTTCAATAATAAAAAAACTATATACATAAAATCACAATATATTATATTTATTTAAATATATCATATGTTTTAGCTATTAGAGACCTACATATTGAAAAATATTTCAACTGTCTTTTAATATTTTAATTTAATTACATGTGAGATACGAGTTCCTTTGTTTCTGGATCTTCTTAAAACATTTGCAGATTTCTTTTTAATGGAAATGTTTTTCCTAGAGGTGAAACGTTTTAACCAAGTAGTCTTTTACAATAAGCCTAACCCTAACTTTATTGCTAGACATTTCCAAATAAAGTAGTATAGCAATAGTTAACAAACTATGAAAGAACTATAATTTTCAAGTTAAGACATGAGACAAGAATTTTGAGTCTATTTCTATCAAACAGCAGTTTTTCTGCTGGAAAAGCTTTTAAGGTTTCATGTTAGAGCTAAGTACTCAAACTCTAAATGCTCCAGGACCATTTTGACAGCATTGGTCGAACGCCTCGATTCAATGTTTTGAATATTTTTAACCTATACTATGTAACTACTATATGCCTATACTGTACAACATAGTATATTATGAATTAAATTTATATTATATGTGTACTGTATTATAGTTTTGGGTAACCTCTCTGAGAAACATGACGGACGGCAATGGGGTTACTTGTTAATTAGGCAAACATTGAAATCATTAAAAGGATTGCAATTACTAAATTTTCAATAAAATTTAGGTTCACATTTAAAACTAATAGAGGTAATTCCATTTTCTCCTGAACAAAATGAGCGTAGATTTTTTTAAATATGTCACAGGATATCCATGTGTACATTTGAAATGATTGAAAATGTCTCTTGGACACTATTTTATATGGTGTACATAACTTATTACCCGTATAGTGTTCGTCCCTAGTTTAATAAAAGATTTTTTAATTTGTGTATCGAAGTATATATACACATCAGATCGAATGAATTTTTTACAAAGTTTTATAACATTTTAACAATAGGTATCAAATTAAAGGGAAATATAAAACTATAACAATAATTATGAAGAAATGACAAATTATACTTTTCAGGGTAATATGTTAAATTAAAAAACAGCATAGTAACAGAATGTACTCGGGTAATTTCTCTTGGAATTAATGTTGGCAAAACAAAATCCACCAAGAAATATATTTTCCAGCACAAATTTTTGTGTTTAAATTTCTAGAAATTATTTTATTTTACCGTACAAAATTAGGATATTAAGTTTACGATTACAAGGATTATTATGGAAGACAACGAGATTTTTTAATTGCCAAAGAATACATTTTTTATTTTATATAAAGTATTAAGGAAAATAACGTGAATTTTATAAATTAATTTTCTTAAGGGATTGGACGAAATAAAATCAAATTTTTAATGATGAAAATCTCAATGCAGAAAAATTAAAATAAATAAAGGAATCTTTTAAACAAAACAAGCCAGTACCAAAATTGCTACCTGTCATTGTTTTTATTAATTAGTAATACAATTAACAAATCCTATTTGAGTATCACACCAAAGATGTTTTATTCTATATAATATTTGACAGAGTCTTTTTTAAGATTGTGAATCATGGTGAAATTTTTATTATGTAATTAATTTTATTATTATTTATTTGTTTATCTCATTGTTACAGTTCATACAATTGACCATGCTTTAGCACGAGCTAGTTTCCAAATAGGGCATAAACCTGTTAATGTAAGCTAAATTCACGTTTACTACATATAATATTAATACAAATAGACAAATTACATAATTCATTGCAATAATAGTCGTAGAACTCAAATCACAAGAAGCAACAAATTTAGAGATAAAAGATGAACATTAAATACAAGTCTTTGAATACAAGAATAGCCATCCACCTCATTGGTACAAAACCAATGTGAAAACAGATATGAACGGTCTACTAATATATTAAAGTAATAACTGTTTATTATAATGATTAATTTATATTAAATAATATTATCAATCATTGTAATTTATTAATCATTAATAAATAATAATTTATGAGTGACTTTCAGTGGACCAAAGTTCAATGCCCTTAATATCGATATAAATCTAAACCCTACACCATTAAAAACCACCTAAATTAACTCACTCTAATGTTGTCGTTCACACTTAAGGACTCATACAAAGACAGAAATCATCAACTGGTACATATTCTAGGGTAATTGGATTTATCAGTGGAAAATTAAAAACATATTAATACGTTTTAAAGGTACAACTGTAGATTTTATAATTCTTAAATTCATTTTAGTACACACAAACAGAATTCACTTGTGTCTGCAAACGATGCAAATAAGACAGGAATGCATTGTGATATTCATATACGTGTCTGCGCATTATATATTATAGCACTGTTATCCAGTTCTGGTCTAAATTTCTAGATTGCAGGTCTTATAAGAGTTAGTTTAAAACCGATAACTACAGTAGTTGCAATTTACAAAAACATAAGAAAGGTTTTTAATAGAATTCCAAACACTATATTTATGCACCTCATATTGCATCTCATATTTAATCAGTAATCTCAGTCTACATGGGAGCAGTAAGCAGCACCACGTCACGTAGCAGGCTTCGCTAACATAGCATGAACAGTTTCAAATTTCCGGTGGACAGATACACAAAAATTATACAAAAACAATTTTGGAACAAAAATTAGGCATCATAAAACTCATTCTTGTAGAAATAAAGCTCCTTGCAAAATTTAAAGTATATTATATCTAATCTTTCTCGATATAAGAACATTCTCCATAGATAATACATTCACATTTATGTTACTTAATTTGTTTCCGTATCAGCGTTTAAATAACAAAATACTCACACCAAATGTATAGTTAGGCTACATAATTATGTCACCTGTTTGAATCTATACTAAGTCTCTTACGTTTCTTTACTAATTTATTTATTCTGATATTATCTGGTTGCCATCATGGTTACCCAATATACAAATGTTAAACAATTCGCAAACACTCCGCTGAAACTTACTGAATGACAAGGACCATCATCTAACTCGGGTTTCCTCACTACTAAATCAAGCCGCATGCACAGTTTCAAGTCTTTAGGTCAGTTCAGATGGAGAGAGACAAACAGAAATTAAATTTGTCCAGGCCCACGTGCGATAGACTTCGCTAAAGCTCGGCAAATAAGACAGTGAAGAAAGCCCTTAACCTTTTAGCTCGCTATGAATATTTGCTGATTAAGCAAAAACATTCAAGCTTTGTATGAAAGCAATCCGACAAAGTAACTCATGTGTTGAAAATATTATATGGTTAACTTCCATAATAATATTCAAATAATTATTTTTATGTGTTTGCGCCTTGCTGAAATAGTGACTCATAACAGCAATGCGCCAGGATCACTTATTTTGTGGTATAAATTTGGTTTTCCCATTAAACGATGTTTACCATTTCCTCCAGTATCAATGTAGAGGTATAACAGTTGGCTTTCACATCAAACTGCATCCCTCCAGGTCATGCATGCAATAGTTATCATGCACTGACAGAGAGTAACCTGATTTCATCATCAACTGGCAGAGAGCCTGTACTAAACGTCCATCCAATAACCTGTATTTATATGAGAATGAGTGGGAGAATAATCAAAATAGTCTGTAATCCAGATCCGTTATAATATACGAGTATCCAACAAGTAATAAGTATCAGACGCTAGTTCAAGTAACGTCGTTTATTCAACATTATAAAAAGTCAATGTTTGGGTGGGGGAGTGTAAACTATGAGTAACGTAACATGCCCACCACCATATCTCGTAGCTGAGAATTCTGAAAAAATATTAACATGAGATATACTGTATATATTAGACCATCCATAGATAAATTCAGTGCATATCTTTAGAATAAATGCAGTGCTCATCATTCGATTTGCAAATCCATATATTTATCACGATTCTAAACTTCTATATTCACAATGAGATGTAACACAGTTTATTGTAAGACAGTTTCAGTATTTTATCACAGTTTGTAAAATTAAAATAAATAATTAGGTTTAGTTCAATTAAAAAGCTATTTTCCGTCAAATGGGAAACAGATAAAAGCAAATTTGGGGCAGTTCATTAATATGCCATGCAATTCACTAACTTGCATTATTAGCAATCATTGAATATTTACAAACATATCTCTTTTATTACATAAACTCGAGCAATGATTAGGTAACCTACAAGAGGTTCTTATGATTTGGTTACAGGTCTAATTATAAAGTCAGTAACTTCTTTAATCCTGCCTTCTTTCTAGTTTTTAAGGCACTTTGAAATAAAACTGCTCCAATTCTGTTTATATGCTGCTACTGGTTTAAATATGGAATTTATATAAGAGTTTAAATTTTTATATATAACAATATATTTAATATATCTAAATTAAAGAACTCTTCCCGCCATAGCTACGATTTGTGCAATAATAGTGTGTTTTGTGGTTTATAGCTACATAATAACTATAGAAAGACTAGCATTTTATCATAAGTATTCTTAAATTTAATTAATATTAATATGATCATACTTATTGAGAACTTCCATACGCCATTGGTGTTTATTAAACAAAAATTAAACAAACATAATGTTTAATTTTCTAGATTGGCAATGTATTGAACAAAAAGGTATTACTGGAACAACTTATTCGTTCGATATCACAAATATTTATAGAAATATCTTCAATCCCAAGTTCGTTATTATAGGTTTTCAAACAGATAGACAGAATAATCAAGAAAAAATCCTTCAAAGTTCGATAGTTTGAATGTAAAAAATATCAGAGTAAAATTGAATGGTTTTTAATACCCAGATGAATTACAAAATTTAAACATTACCGGAGGTCTTTTCAGAATCATGTATCAGATGTATCAAGATTTTAAGAAATTTTACTACAAAAATATGGAAATTTATTACAATCCCAAAGAAATTATAGCAAATAGACCCATTTATGTCATTGATACAACAAAGAGTTTGACAAATATTTCTGGTTCAAAGAACGATATAATTATCAATATGGATTTTCAAAATGCTGTTACAAACGCGATTTGTTATGTTGTTGTCTCTGAAAAATTGCTTGAATATGACGTGATTAAGAATGACATTTAAGTGGAATTGAAATGATTAATTTTATTTAAACTATTGTTCCGCTTTTTTCATCCTTTAATTATAATACTGCTCACAACGCACCAACATATTTTAGTTTTATTTTATTGTTTATAACTAGAGTACATTTTACTAAGTGTTCTTGGTATAATAAGACATAAAATCCTGGACTACAACCATTGCCATGATACAAGTACTGAACGAAGAGGTTGTAAAAGTAAGCTTTAGCTAGCTGTGGTCAGTTCAGCTAATATGTATGATAATGTAGTGGACAGAAGTGGAGGAGCTGATGAATAAAAACATCAGGGGGGATAAAAGAGGTCTGAAATTAAATTAGTTTCCACTCTGGTTGATTAGTAGAGTTCTTATAATGATGTTAAATGTATTATTTTACAATTGAATCATTACTATCGGAAGGAAACTTAGTAACATCTGGACTGAGATCCAATGTAAAAAATGTTGTACTGTTAACACTTTTAGTGAATATATTAATTCCAATTTAAAGTGTTACATAAAGAGTAAACTCAATGCCTCTAAAGTAGCTACGTGAGTTACTGTATATACATCAGTGTGACACCCCAGACTAAATCTACTCTCACAAGACTATATGTTATAGTCATGGTTGTCCACGGCCCAGCTCTCTGCTCTCTGCTAAGCCCTCTCACGCCTTGTTAGCTTTCTTTCTTGTCATAGGTTATTTTGAAAAGGCTAAATTTTTAATGTGGATAATTGTTTTCCCTGAGATTCCCAATACTTCTGCAGATTTTACATGTATTATCATTAAGTAATTTACAATTATTTTTAATTATTTAAATGACTACAAACATTTGTTTACGTGAACCAACGAACCTTAACATCATATGACTGTTACTTATTCCTTGTTAACCACATTTATATAAGCATTTAAAATGTATAATTAAATTATAATGGAAATTCTAAGTGATGACAATAAGCTATGTTTGTTTAAGCAATCACCAACTCTACATTGACATCTATGATCTGTATCTAATATTTCAGACCATTATATTTCGGGTCTGAATACAGCAAGCACAATTATCTCATCATTAGTTTATAGTTTTTTTCATTAAATAGTTATATTATTGATGACCATAAAAACATCCGTTGACCTTTGTTTTAAAAAACAATGTACTAACAAAACCTATAGACTGATTTGATCTACTACTCATACCTGAGAAAAAATACAATGAATAAATCTGAAAACTACAGTTACTATAGTTAAAAGTATAATGTTAAATGTATTTCAAGTACAGTTTTGTATAAAACAAGAATATAATGATTATTTCACCCTGTATTAACTATTGACTCCTAAGTATAATTTATAATACAGTAATAAAAATTATATGTCATGGCCTTATATTATATATTTAATTTTAATTTCTTCCTTTGTAGTTATTTGGATTGTATTATAGTTATATTATTAGCTTATGTCCAATATAGAATGAAAATTGCATATTCAAATAATGAAATTATTTGCATATCAAATACTAGATATAATAAATTCCCTGTTTTGCAGTAGAAGTGTTTTAAAATATGTGTTCCTAAGATTAAGAAACAAATTTAGAGTTACATCGTTAGCCTATACAATTATTTCCTTTCCCTCGTGGATATTATGCTTTCTTGTATCTTTGCTTCAGTTTCTGCCTTTTGATAACTTTTCAACCTCAACTCGCCAATACATATATCACCCTTATGCCACCACAAACTGGCTGTGCAATCCGTAAGCAGATCCTGAAACACCGTGCTTATGCTCAGGCATTCAGAGTTTTATGTAATTACTGCATCATAATTTCGATATTGGTTGGTATCCATGTGTAAACCATATTATTAGGGATTTAATGTATCTACATTTAGGAAGACATGTTCTGGCTATAACTGCGTTACGAGTTGTTTAGATGTAGTAATTTAGTGTGGCTATGAGGATCAGTATACAAAGGAATGAATGTATTTTATATAGTTTACCTTATAAATGGTCTTTTGATAAAATATTATTTTTTAATTCTCAACATGAACCGTTTCTTTATGCTATTGAAAAGTTAGGTCTGAGTAGTGTAGTAGCTAGCGTTATCTTCATAATGTACGAGTATTGATGAGATGTTAACATACAAGTAAATATGTCTCATACATACAAGAATATGTCTCATACAAGGTAAATAATTATCAAACGTTGTAGTTGTGGTTTTCCGGACCAAGTGTTGGAAATGTAATTTCGTCACATGTGCAGTAGAAACAACCAAATTAAGAATAAAGTATGCACAAATGCAGGAAAGCTGTAGCAAATAGAGTTTCATTTGTTTTAAATTCATGATGCCGTAAAATAACTTTGCTGATGACAAGAAGAAAATTCTTGGCACTTGACGAGAAGGAGTTACATTTATAGATGGTATTAAGACAATTTACGTATTAAGCTCTAATGAAAGGGATGAATGAGTTATACCAGCAAACACTTACAGGAGTTTATTCTTGGTACTTGACGAGAAGGAGTTACATTTATAGATGGTATTAAGACAATTTACGTATTAAGCTCTAATGAAAGGGCTGAATGAGTTATACCAGCAAACACTTACAGGAGTTTATTCAGGTAAAGAAATTTTATTTTTTATGAAACATAACTTGCAGAAATATGCATAGCATTAATAAGAAAGTTACATTATTTTCGTAATACTCGAATATCACTTCTTCCAATCATCGTTCATTTATATACAATAAATAATTCATATCCCTATATCTTAGACGCTTTTCTCCGGTGCTCGTCATAAGATGCTCCTAAATTTTGCTTCCAATTACTCAATCGTGTTGTATGACGTATTATGTTTTCTTTCATAATACTTTCTTTAGAAATTGTAATTTAAAGATCAAAGGGCAAAATTTATTTAATCCCTTAAGTAACTTAGTGTATAGACTTACTATTTAAACACTACTACGAAACCCAAATAAAGGAACTAAAATGTGGATATGTAAGGTAATAATAATAATAATTCTTTATTTTGTCAAAAACACAGAATATACATTTTGCATATACATCTTCATGCATAATAAAATACATACATACATTTATATAGTATAAACATAGTATTTACATAGTAGGTAGAAAGATATATCCAGAAAGATCTCATCAGAAGATTACATTTTGGATGAAATGGAAAAAAGGAGTTTTATGATGCTGCATGTCCTTCCATGAGATTTGGCTGAGCGTCATTGAAGTCTATCACTCAGTACATTACCAAAACTTTTTAAGCACTTACTTCTTTTGGCGTGCTATGGATGTATGTTTAGCACGGGAAACATTCGTTTCGCGTCACGCATGTTTATGTTATGTCCACATGCTTTCAAAGTAGAATGACAGCTTTACTGAAACGTTAACAAACCGTTATATTAACATTTGATATGAACTAACAAAAGTTGACGTTAACGAAAAGTCCGTAAAGATAGATTAAAAGGGAAATATAAACCCCAATAACATACAACATTGTATATGGTAAGGAAGATAACGAAACACTTCTCTAAGCTAGTAGTGTCTTACAATGATTTGTTCTCTAACTGTTCGATCAGTTCACTCATTATTATTGACATAAATGTCCGAAACATCGCATCGCCAGAATCTACCCTGCTTCTGCAGACTTTCCCTGGTCATAAAACCTTTGAGGTTAGGTTAATTAAGCTCCAATTTAAAAACTGGCTAAATTTACAAAAAAAATTTGTGTATTAACTTATAACGTGTAATCGGGTAGGGATAGTTTATAATACTATATAACCCTAAGACACCGGATAGAACAACAGCCGGGAGGGATAAAATCCAGGGTTCGAAAGGGAGAGGTAGTTTCCAAGTTCAGCTCAGACCCAAATTAATGTAAGAACAAAAGCCCAAGCAAATACAGCACCGATGATCAACGGATCAACAGGCTTTTATCATCGCCGACTCGGAAATGAAAGTAAATAAAGGGAAGGCATTTGCTTTAGGATGACTGTATTCCTACCTAAACGTTCCCTAACACGACAGTTGCTAGTTCAACTCAAGCTCGAAAATAAGGAACACTGGTGCCAACGTACGTCAAGTGACCCAACGGCCTCGAAAAGAAGCGATACACTCAATAAAACACTCAATTCAAAATCCTCGTTACTAGTAATAAGATTTAGTCCCATTCGTACTGATTTATTTTCCTGCTATATTTTAGATCTAAAATAATATTCTATTAGCAGTTAAGTACGTAATCTCATTTACTGATCGTAGTGACTAGGCAAGTGCAGGCAAAATGAGTACCTACTACGGTTAAGACTTACTTGCACCTTATCGTGAGCGGCGACTGCGACTGAGACCGTGTCAGCCAGGCACAGCGTACATGTACGATCTTACTCGTATGTAAGATCTCCAGCGGACTTATTCTGAAACTCCGTGTCTTACCTGGTCGAGCCGGACCCCGCCAGTTGACGTCTTCTGCGTTCTCTGCAACCTACTAATATATATATTAGAGATCCCAGCATAAAATTAATTAAATTACCGCATCATTTAATAGCAGTAGTTAAAGCTCATCGGATTCTAAACTGAATTTAAGCACTTTTAATATTGTTTCCTATTTCAGTTTAATACAAGTTTTGTCTTGACGAGATTTAAAAAGGATTTAAATAAATTGTCAAATCTTTTATAGCTAATAAAGCCATAATATATTTTTATTCGTGAAAGAAAATCTGTCTTTCTGTTTATTATAATCATAACCTTTACTCAATTACATTGGGCCATCCCTTACATTCGCTTACAAAATAAGTTAAGTAAAACCCGTTTTAATACCCGTTTTTGCTTAAGACACGTCAAAACTATTTATTGGATAATTAAAAGATAACTAAAATTTAAAGATTTTAAAATATAAAATATAAGTACAACGGGATATCAAACAACAATACTGTATATGCTGTGTTAACAAGATATTTTGCAAGATTCTATTTCAGAATTATTATTTATTATTTCAGTTATTTTAAACATACATATATATATATAGCCAATATTTTTATAATATAACGACAATGAAAACGAATTAATTATTTCGGAAATACAAGACTGCAGTTAAAATTATACTGTGAAAATCTTATAAGCTATTAAAAATTAATATTTATGAATAGTTATTACTTTAATATTTATTATTTATCATTGTAATAAATAAAATGTAAAATAATTGTTTTAAATGTATAATACTAATAGAAAATATGTAACTTTTTATGTTAAAGAATTGAGTGGCTAATATTATTTTATAATATGAAAAATAAACGTCTAAATACATAGCAAACGTACTTTTTCAAGATACACATTCACAGCCCATTATAAGACGCAGTCACTTCCATCGGTCAGTCCCGCGACTGCCTTTCATTTTCTTCCTATCCTCAGGACATTTCAAGAATGAAGTAGTGAAGTTTCTGATAGCTTCATTAATTAACTATACATTCCTTGTCTGACTTTTTTGTGATGAGCTATTAATTTAACTCGAACAAGAGGATGAAGCAGGTGCCAGAACAAGGCTCTGCACATATACGCTTCAAGCTTCAGTGAAGTTGCTGACAATCGGAACATGCGCCAGTCTCACAAAGGCTCAATTTGTCGCCTGACAGACTCAAGCTTGCCTCTGGATTATGTTCACTAATATTCCCTACATAAAGCCTTCATATCCTGATGTACCGTGAGTCATGACTAGTAGATTTGCAGAACTTCAATTTAACAACACATTCTAGTATTTAAAACAAGATAATTTGGAATTAAATTTTGCGTATCTGCAAACTGTACCCGTAAAATTAAATTTATGAGCCATATAAAATGGCTAGTAATAAAAATGTTAGTATCAAACTTATATAGAAGTCACAGAGACACATTCAAACCTAAGCTACACATTTCTATTAATTCTATATACATTGTAGTAGACTAAATTAATTTCAATTATAATTAAATTGACAAAATTACATGCACCGCCGATACTCGAACATGGACCTCTCACTTTTAAGGTAAGCATCTACATTCATTGCCGACACCATCTTTTTCAACACCAATACATGTATCATGTACATATATATTTATTTAAACAATAATTAACATTTACTTAAAAAAATCTTGTTGTTTGAAGTTTATTCTTTCTAGCTTTAAACATGTCTCTAATGTTCTTTCTGTACAATTAACCTGATTTTATAATATATTTCATTTTCAGATTAATAGATTGATGACTGCTTAAGTCATTTCCACTCATATCAATGAGATAATGTTATAAAGAAGGGTTACGCATAATTTACCTCCCTATTTAAAATGCCATCAATAAAGGCAACTTAAAACAAAAGCAGTGTCTCTTGTAGCTTTATTAATGGTTGGAAGAGAACTTGCTAATTGCAAAGTTTTGTAATTTTGTTAGGGTTTTACAATGAGTCTGGAATTTCTAATGGATGAAACCTTACGTAAGGTAATATAAATCACGATAAGTGAGCTAATTGCTAGTCCAACCATTTTAACGTATTTCTCTTAAGATAAATTTATGTTTACTGTGAAAATAACCTAAAAGTGAGAGATTAGCACCACAGTTTACTGTGTTATTATAATCATTGAAAACCATTTAGAAATACATCACTTTTATAATAAGAAATTGTTCCTTTAATTGTACTTAATTTACCATAATTTTCAATTCCTTCTATGAATGTATTGAGTTTTGTTACTTCAATTTTGGAAAACAAAAATGGTACGAAATTATCAATTAATCTATGTCTTCTATTAATCTGTTAATACATCATTTGTTCCAAAATATGCTTGACTATCTTGTTTTTTTTTTAAGTTTCAGAAAATATAAAACTGGAATTTAGACGAGCCAATACTATTTCAAAAATTAGTATTAAACTCAGTTTTTTGTTAGTTCAAATTTTGCTTATTAAATAGATAAAAATGTTTGATTCTGCCCTTTCAATATCATCGGAATATTTTTGATAATCCATTATTTATTTAGAAAAATGTTAAAATTTATTTACAAAACTTTTTGAAATGTACCGAAATTTTTATACATACTTAAATAAATTATTACAAATTATTCATCAACTTCATCCAATTCAGGATTTTTTTTATTTTTAGATTTGAGCTGCATATTGTAGTAAAGTTTGCATCGGACAATCTCCACTATATATAATATTATTCTAAACAACTGAATCTTTAAGTTCTTTAAAAAAATTCTAGATTTAGGTGTTGTTAGTGGCAATTAACGGACATATAGTCCTTCAGTTGATACTAGAAGATTTCCTCGATGAATTCTAGGAAAATTTGATGTTGCAATGTTAAAACAATTTAACTTGTGAATGTACAATAGCAACATATCTTCAAATAACTTGTACTTGTTTAAATATCATTTCAATCTTTTTTTAAGTCTCTTTCGTATTGCATTATAAAAATATCGAACTTACTGTACTGTCCTGTTATCTCTATTAAAGATTGGCTCTTTTTAAGATTAAATTCCCCCCATTTTCCAAAAATCCTTAACTAACTCCATTATGTTTTAACTTTATATTATTTGTAGCAAGTCTTTCTTTACACCTCACACTGTAACGAGCACCATTTATTTGGGGAAAAACCTTCTCCTTCTTTATAAAATAATTTCTCTGAATAAATTTTTCTAAAGTATTCAAAATTTTCTTTAAGATAAATTAATTTTTCTTAAAATTTTTCAAATTTGTCAATTACTGAACAACTGTATTCAAGAAATTTATGACCAATAATCTCAAAAGCTTTGGTGTCATCTAAACTAAACTTATCAAAATTCTCTGTAACATGTCATTTTTACAGGGGGTTTAAATAAGGCATTTATTAGTTTTTTGAGAGGAGAATATTTTTTAGTTAATGACATGTTATGATTTTTATTTCTTCCACCTACAATTGTACTACAGTAGCTCAACGCCATCGCGGGAGACGTCAGCTGGCGGGGTCCGGCTCGACCGGGTAAGACGCGGAGTTTCAGGATACATCCGCCGGAGTTCGCTTCAAGGGCTGAAGCGCCTTACAGCGGACGACTCCAGTACTACAGTACGTAAGTACGCTGTGCCTGGCTTCCTCGCTCTCTCGGTCGCTGTCTTTCGGTCGGTGTCTAGCAGTCGAGTCGGAGTCGCCGCCCCCACACACGCCACGATAAGGTGCAAGTAAGTAGGTACTTATTTACCTGCCAAAACACGCTTTTACCTGAACTTCCCTAGTCACTAACGATAGGATAAGTATATGACCTTACGTACTTAAGCTGCTGACAGAATATAATTATAGATATAAAGTGTAGCAAGAAAATAGATCAGTACGAATAGGATTAGATTCTATTACTAGTAAAGAAGAGTTTAGTTTTACTTAATTTATCGTTTCTTTTCGAGGCCGCTGGGTCGCTTGACGTACGTTGGCACCAGCGCTCCTGAGCTTCAGGCTAGGCGTAATTTAATTTAGTTTTACTTAGTTTATCGTTTCTTTTCGAGGCCGCTGGGTCGCTTGACGTACGTTGGCACCAGCGTTCCTGAGCTTCGGGCTAGGCGTAATTTAATTTAGTTTTACTTAGTTTATCGTTTCTTTTCGAGGCCGCTGGGTCGCTTGACGTACGTTGGCACCAGCGTTCCTGAGCTTCGGGCTAGGCGTAATTTAATTTAGTTTTACTTAGTTTATCGTTTCTTTTCGAGGCCGCTGGGTCGCTTGACGTACGTTGGCACCGGCGTTCCTTAGCATCGAGCTCTAGGTGAGCTAGGCGCGATTCCGAGCGAGCTCGTGTTTACATTTAGTTTTTATTTAGTTTATCGTATCTTTTCGAGGCCGCTGGGTCGCTTGGCGTACGTTGGCACCGGCGTTCCTTAGCATCGGGCAGGACGTAATTTATTTAAGCTTTGATTTAGTTAAGCTTTTATTTAGTTTATCGTTTCTTTTCGAGGCCGCTGGGTCGCTTGACGTACGTTGGCACCGGCGTTCCTTAGCATCGAGCTCTAGGTGAGCTAGGCGCGATTCCGAGCGAGCTCGTGTTTACATTTAGTTTTTATTTAGTTTATCGTATCTTTTCGAGGCCGCTGGGTCGCTTGACGTACGTTGGCACCGGCGTTCCTTAGCATCGGGCAGGACGTAATTTAGTTAAGCTTTGATTTAGTTAAGCTTTTATTTAGTTTATCGTTTCTTTTCGAGGCCGCTGGGTCGCTTGACGTACGTTGGCACCAGCGTTCCTTAGTTTCGAGCTCTAGGCGAGCTAGGCGCGATTTCGAGCGAGCTCGTGTTTACATTTAGTTTTTATTTAGTTTATCGTTTCTTTTCGAGGCCGCTGGGTCGCTTGACGTACGTTGGCACCAGCGTTCCTTAGTTTCGAGCTCGAGTCGAGCTATGCGCGAATTTGAGTGAACTATTGTTGGCATTTAGATTTATTTAGTTATCATTTCTCTTTTTGGCCGCTGGGTCGCTTGTCGTAAGTTGGCTCCAGCGTTCCTCGTTTTCGAGCTTCAGTTGAACTAACAACTGTCGTATTAGGGGACGTTTATAGTAGTGGAACAGTCATCCTAAAGCAGATGCTGACGCCTTCCCTTTATTCCCTTTCGTTTCCGAGTCTGCGATGATGAAAGCATGTTGATCCGTTGATCATCGGTGCTGTATTTGCTTCGGCTTTTGGTTTCACATTAATTCGGTTCTGAGCTGAATTTGGAAACTACCTCCCCCTTTCGAACCCTGGATTTTACCCCTCTTGACTGTTCTATCCGGTGTCTTAGGTTTATATATTTTTATAAACTATCCCTGACCCGATTAAACGTTATATCTCTAATTTATTCAATTTTGTATTGACATAAGGAAAATCTTCTATTAATAGTTTAACCATTACTTTGAAGATTTTGTATACAGCATTTTGAAATGTATTTCAATCTTGATCAATTTTTTTTAAATTTTTCATTAATTTCATGAAATTCATCTACTGATCTTTTATATCTAGCTTCTAACTTTTCATAGACTTCTATTGAAAATCTTTAACATATTGTTTATGATTCTCATAACTTGTTTTGAGTTCATAAAAAATTTTAATATGATTATCTAATAGCCCTTTTATAATGTCATCAAACGGATAAATTCCGTTACAATACTGTTAATTCTTCTTCCTTTAAAATCCTTGAAATTCAAATGGTAAATCATTAATGCAGGCGTTTAAAAGTTCGCTACCATCTATTAAAATTGGTGAACTTATTGCTGGTAAAATCCTCTTTAAAGTACTTCATTCCGTCTGGTTTTTCAATCAATTCATCATGTTTATTCAAAATAAAATACTTTAATTAGTTTTTTCGTTCAAAACATTGTTGTTTCCAGCTTTTCTTGGGCATAAATGTACTCGATGTATTATATCTTGTTATTACTGAATTATCTCTTTCCAGAACCCTGCTTTCCCAAATTTTAACCAAACATTAAAATTATTTGTTTTTCACCTCTGCTTGGTTAAGGTCTTTTAGTAGATTGATCAATATTTTTATATCTTAAATCAGTGTTATATAAAATTTCAGTATGTTATTTTAAATTTTCTTGAGAATATAAATTATCGTTTAGTACATCGTTGTCTGCTAACAATCTCCACTAACCTTGAGTTCTCCCGTATTAAACCATCAATAATTGTTATGTTTAAAATTCATTGGTCAATTTTCAACCATGAAACTTTTTGTATCCAAATGCAAATCAAATTTGTCATTTTCTGCTCTAGGAAGAAATGTTTTACCAATTTCACCAGTTGTTATGTCTAATGTTCCAAGACTTATTGAGAAAATTACTCTAGATTCTTCAACAATTCTACGTCTAAAAGGTGAAGAAGACGATGATAATTGAATTTTGATAATTGAAATTCCTCTTCTGTTATTGGTATTCAAATATCTGCAATTTTTCTAACAGCTGGAACCAAATCCATCATTTTATTTTTATTTAAAAAATTTTCGATTTTTTTCTGTTTTTAATATCAGAAGTCTTGTTGATTGGTTTTTTTGAATGAACTCTTATTCTTTCTTATCAATTATGATCTGTTCTCTAAATTATTTTATTAACATTTTTTCAATCTGATGCAATTTTTGCTTCTTCTAACGTTTACCAGTATTCAGAAAACTTTTTAAGCGTGAAACGTGAACGTAAAACCTTCAAACGTGAAAACATGAAATACAAAATCGTGAAATGTTAAAAACGTAAGAACATAAACATTATACACCACCGAGATTATCACTTGTATTTTAATGTTTACCATTTTTAAGTTTCAAAGTTAGATTAATAGTTAAAAATCTATAATCTTCTTATAAATATTATCACATAGCTCATTAAATTAATCAAAACGCATACAAGAACCAACATAATTATTATAATCTTTTCTTGTATAGTAATATATCTTACTTATACATATTCAACAACACAATTATTTCTTCTAATTTGTTTGTCTACTTTCGAGAAACATTGAAAATGTAACATGTTTTTGTGTATAGACATAATATTCCTTAACAAAATATCCATTTTCCAAAATAGAATAAAAATAATTAAAGAATTGGGTTTAAATTCGCTTAAGGAAACTATTTCTTCATAAGAATTTTAAAAATGTGATGGTTATTATTAAATATTTACTTAATGCGTGTAAATCTGAGTAAGGAATCTCTATATTGTAGACAAAATTTAATCGTAAAGATGTTTTTCCACAACCACTCGAACCGACAATTAGTAATCTGATTGGTTTATCTTTCTTGTTTTCTTCCAATTTTTTTAGTTTTATCTGTTCGTTTTGTTTTTTAAATTTCTGTATTTAAATAAACAGAGTTTATGAGCATCTCTCAGTGAAAATGAAAGTTATCAAGGTGGCTTCAGAAAACTCTAAGGTCGTTCTAAATTTATTGCATCCAATATCTTTAGAGAAAATTTCTAGCTACTCCATCGGATTCAGCGGCTTTTATTCTGATAATGTTATGATGGAGGTGCAATTATTATTTTGTATTGTAAATTTTATCAATCGCATGAAATGAAAAGATGAGATTATTCTCTTGACAAAATTAAAGATTTCATTAAAAATGACTTAAAGTTATTCAAACAAGCAAATTAAATGTTTAGGTTTGGTGAAAAAGACAGAAATTAAAATAGTACTAAAAGAGATTTTAAAATCTATTGTTTTAATCTATTTTTCTTTAACTGTCAACAATTTATTAGAATTTTTTAAATAAATTTTAGGATATTTTACATACTCTCATAATCCAGAAATGTTTTACTTCTTTACAAATATGATATCTTTCTCTTCTAAAGTTATTTTTGTCCACTTTATCATATAATTCCTTTACATATTTTCTTTCACAATCCCTGCAATACGAATTTTTGATCCTTAATATAATCAATTCCTAAATTTCTGTACATTTATGACATTTTTTCTTATCTACAGTTAATTTTTCTATGTTATCAAACATTTTTTCTTATACTTATAATTCCTTAAAATAACTGTATAATACATCTTTTCTACTTAAAATCTTTACTTACTTACACAATAAACATGTTTTTGAGTTTCCATTTATACAGAAATATGTTTAATTAAATCCTTGAACATTAACTTAAACATACATGAACAAAATAAACGGAACTTTAGATGAAATATTGATGTGCCCTTCTTTTTATTAATAACATTTTACAAAATCAACATAGCTTTTCAGACTGTTATTAATATTCATATAAATTCTTTTAAATATTTATTTTATTACAGAATATCCATAGCTTTCTCATTTATATTTAGAAGTTTTTAGTAATATTCTTTATATATTTTAATGGGTTCTTTATTTTAAAATTCTTTATTATATTTATGGTTAAAATCATTGAAAGGATTTTCATTGATTATTGGGTTGTTTTAAAAGATTATTTATGGTTTTTAAGAGAAACTTCATTGATATTTAGCAGTTTTATGCGTAATAGTATTGAAAGATGTTTTAAATTGAATTATTTGGTTGTTTTAATAGATTATTCAAGGATTTTAAGAGAGTTTTATTGATATTTAGCAATTGTTTGTTATATTCTTGAAAGAGTTTTTCTGGAGCAGTTTTTGTAATATTCTTGATAGAGGTTTTCATTGTATTTAGCAGTTTTTGGGTAACAGTATTGAAAGATTTTTTTCTATTGATTATTGAGTTGTTTTAACACATTTGTCACGGTTTGCATTGGCAAGTAATAAAATATGTTTGTAAAACAGTATGTCTGAAA
This sequence comes from Homalodisca vitripennis, assembly GCF_021130785.1. Taxonomy (NCBI): domain Eukaryota; kingdom Metazoa; phylum Arthropoda; class Insecta; order Hemiptera; family Cicadellidae; genus Homalodisca; species Homalodisca vitripennis. Next base: position 3,991,810 of record NC_060209.1, read on the forward strand.
AGAATGATGTTGTTTGAATGTGTAAAATTTTTGTATATAATACATTGACGTCCTATGCAATTTTAAAATATTGTCCTCGCAATAAAAAGTATATTAAGAGAATTTTCATGCAATGTTTCCTATTTTGTTGAAAACTTCTAAAATATCAGATTTTTCCTCATTTTTGTGGCCAAATGTTGTTTTATTGATCTCATTATCTAAAAGAACTTCTTTGTCGTTTTCTCAGCATAACACTAATTTGTTCACTGTTATGAAATATTTAGAATATTTCATCTTCGTCATTTCTTCGTCTTTCTAAAATTGTGATCAATATTTTGCCATTTGTATAAAATGTGTTGTGTGTTTTAAATCATCTATTTTGAGATTTTTTCAATTTTTTAAGGGACGACAGCATAAATCTGAAAGAAAGAAAGTTTTCTGCATTTTCTAGTTTTGTCACTATCACAATCATAATATACATAACTAGAATTTACATATTGAGGCAGAAAACCGAGATAATTTGCGGAAATTTCAGATTCAGATTGAAAATACCATTTGCTCCTCGAAATTTTCCGGTTAAATGGCAGTTATTTCTTACCTTTTTTCTGTTTTCATCCCCAAATTACTCAGTTTCAGAAATGTTACAAATGTTAGAATTTTTATTTTAAATCACCTCTTTATCACTCAATTTTATATGTTTGTTTTATTTATACTTTTACCTATGTATTTTAATAATGTATTCAGCTCTTTAAACAATTTTACTAGTACATTAGGTAAATCTTCATTTTTGCCCTATAACACATTTGATACGAAGTATAGAGAAATCCCATAGGAAAAATATCCCTCTGAATCTTGGTAGTTGATGATTTTTGTAGACCGTTCTTACATGAGGGATTATTCTCAAAAATAATATTATAGTCCATATAAATTACTTACGGTTGAGGAAATTTCCTTTTGTAATTGGTAATTTTTGTTTTCTGTCCTGGAAATGGCATAATTGGTTTACGACCCTCATATTGCTCATATGTTTCTAAAATATCTGCAAAATCTCCTGTTTTCTAGAAAAATGGTTTAAATATATCCTATATACATGTCAGCTCTTAGAAAATTGAATGAAAACAAGTGTACTTATGATAGTTATCAAAGCATATTGAGATATTTCGTCGTTTTTACAAATATTATATGAATCCTACCGCTTTCTGACTCTGCGTCATATTTTTCTGATATTTTCTGTTTAAACATATTACATTTACATTTACCATTGACATTTTTCATCACAAGTGATATTTATGGAAATTTTTTAATGTCTAAATATTGGATCAAAAATATATTTTTTTTATAATATTACATTTTTTAACTATAATGAATAGTCAAATCCAGATAATACTTCATTATTCAAAAATTGTTCATATTCTTTTCTATCAGCATGTTTTTTTTCAATAGCGCACCTGATTGAACAAATAAAGCAGAAATTGTCTTTATTTTTCATAAAATTATAGCAAAAGCGTCGAAATTTACACATACTACTAATTGAACTTGCGATTTTCCTATGTAAAGTATTTCACGTGAACCTAGTTCTTAAGGAGTAATTTTCTGAATATCGTGAAAATATGCATCAGTTTTCACTATAATATAATATACAATAGTTTGTAAGTTTTTGTAAAAAGTTGTATTTTTATAATCGGTATATAAGTAAAATATAGGTACACGTTTTATTTGATATAATATGAATGAAATTAATTACTTTTATATATATTATATCTTTTCTGAAAGTATCAAAGATTTTCAAAATCAAACAACTCGAAAAATATGTTCATAAACATAATGGTACAAATATGTAATTTTTAAATGCTACATATATTTAAAAATCTCCACTAAAATGTAACAGCATTGCCGATTGAATTTTGAGTTTAGTTCCATTTCACCTTCCTTTTATAGGAGCTAAACCAAAAATCATCAATAGAATCCACCCTTCCCATCATAGCTACGTTATATTATGTAGAAATCTCTGTTTCTCCATCGTGCATATAAACTGTGTCTAGTACATAAAAGGGAGTTGCCCTCACATGTTTATAAAGGTAAAATATATTTACCTGCTTGGTTTACACACGTACGCTTTCATATAAACAGATGATCTATAGTTTATCAATCCGCTTTTTGATCCTAAAGTGAGGATTTAATGAACAAAATAAAGTGAGGAGAACCATATCAAACCGTGTGCAAATTGTATTGGACAATCTATACTATAGTCAAGGAAACCTCCTTCATCAAAATTACTGTCAGAGGTGTTGCAAAGTCACTATTTATCTTTATGTCATACAAATTTGTAAACTTTATTTTCTAATGTATTCTTACACGTAGTCTGAAAGTTTGAGTTTTAAAGTCAAAATTCCCTTGAATCGACCCTTCCTACCATAGCTGCGTTATGTGAAGAAAACTCGGCTGCTCCACCGTGCTTAGAGATCGTGTCTGTCACATCGTAGTACACTTAATTGTGTACCTGATGAGACAATGAGACTACCACTTCACCTATTTATAGGTGTCTCTGATATCGAAACTATTTATATGTTTCGTTTCGAGCTTGTACGTCGTCGACTTTCTTTGGATCTCATGAGACGAACATAACTCCAGATTTCAGAAGTCGTCTGAGATATCGTCAGATACCAGAGTTGCTATAAAAGAAAGGTGAACTGGAGCTTAACTCACAATTCAAATGACTCAATCCTCTCTATCATAGCTACGTTATGTGCAGCATTACCTGGTTAATAATGGTCTAAAGAACGGTATAATTTATGAATATAGGCAAATTTTTTCAGTTTCCGAACAATCATGCCAGACTGTGAAGAAGGTGTAAAGTGTAGGTCCTATATGAGACAATATATTCCAGCAGGAGATAAATGTGGTCGGGGCCGTCATGTTGTGAGAAACTGCAGGTACCATCCATCATCTGCCCGCTCTTTTCGCTAAATAAACGTGGTCGGGGCCGTCGTGTTGATAGAAACTACAGGTATCATCCATCATCTACCCGCACTCTCCGCTATATAAATGTAGTCGGGGCCGTCATGTTGTGAGAAACTACAGGTATCATCCATCATCTGCCCGCACTCTCCACTATATAAATTTGGTCGGGGCCGTCGTGTTGTAAGAAACTACAGGTATCATCCATCATCTAGTAGAATTATCAGACTACACGGAATTAAATAGTTGTATTCGGTGTCTTCAAGAAATGAATTTAGTAACCAACGAATCCAAATCAACGTACATGGTATTTAACACCCAGAGAATTTTAAATAAATCCCCACTATCGGTAATGATTGGTGAAAAATCAATGATCGAAACATATACAACTAAATTCCTCGGTATCAACATAGATTGTTGTCTGTCCTGGAGTACGCATATTGAAAATATTTGTAAAAAAGTTTCGTCTAATATATATTTGCTAAGACAATTATCACATCATTGTCCTAAGCCCTTATTGAGAATTGCCTACTATGGACTAATTTTTCCACACATATCTTATGGAATTATACTGTTGGGTTACTTGTCCAAATTCGTATTTTCAAAGATTATTTATATTACAAAAAATCTTAATCAATAACTCTTGGGAAGCCAAGAGTCGTGTAGAGAATCCCTTAAGGAGCTCGAATTACTGACATTGCCTGCGCTGTACGTGCTTTAGACGAGCATGTTCTGTCGTTTCAGTTGTACGATGGTGCAAGGTAGGGATGTCCATGGCTATAATACAAGAGCTGGAGAAAACTACAGAGTTGCTCAACACAGACTACAGCTTCATGGCCATCTCCCATTTTGGATTGGTGTCAGATTTATTAATTGTTTAACCGAATATATCAAATCTATCACAAATCAATCAAAATTCAAAAGGCGTTGAAACAATAATTAATAGAAAACATTTTATTCCGTGGGCGAGTTCTTGGAACTCAGCAAGCAACGTTGTCAGAGCTGAAAGATGTGGGGAGCTGAAGGGTGTGCGACTGAGTTAATATGACAGATTTTATAATATGTGTATATGTGTATTTATTTATTGGATGTATTTTTCTTATTATTACTATTACTGTTACTTATTTGAAATGTTTATTTAATTTTAATTTTTAATGTTTTATACATGACAAAGCTTATTGGCTGAAAAATAGGATTATGTGACTCATGTCATACAATTTTGTATAATTGTTAAATAATGACAATAAAGAATTATCGAATTGATTGATTGATCTCCCACACTCTTCGCTATATAAATGTGGTCGGGGCCGTCGTGTTGTGAGAAACTACAGGTATCATCCATCATCTGCCCGCACTCTCCGCTATATAAATGTGATCGGGGCCGTCGTGTTGTGAGAAAGTAAAGGTATCATCCATCATCTGCCCGCACTCTCCGCTATATAAATGTGATCGGGGCCGTCGTGTTGTGAGAAAGTAAAGGTATCATCCATCATCTGCCCGCTCTCTTCGCTATATAAATGTGATCAGAGCCGTCGTGTTGTGAGAAACTAAAGGTATCATCCATCATCTGCCCGCACTCTCCGCTAAATAAATGCTTTACCGACACTTTTAATGTATTAATAATACTTGACATATAAAACAAATATTTCAGTTACCAAACAATGAAGCCAGGCTGCGAAGAAGGTGTAACGTTTAGGTCATTTATGAGACAATATATTCCAGCAGGAGATAAATGTGGTCGGGGCCGTCGTGTTGTGAGAAACTAAAGGTATCATCCATCATCTGCCCGCACTCTCCGCTATATAAATGCTTTACCAACACTTTCAATGCATTAATAATACTTGAAAGATAAAACTTGTTTTCGAAGTTTAAGTATCCTGAACTGAGTTTTAAATATATAACTGTTACGTTTTTTAAAAGTTGAGTATGCGGTAGAACAAATGTTCTGTATTTTACATCAATTTGTGCCCAAAGACCATTACTCCTTTTGCTATGTATCCAAATTTATACTATACTCTATTCTAACAGATATTTATTTATTCAATTGGATTAGTGATGAGAACCTTTAAACGGCGTGCGTTGCGTAAAGTTATAATAGCTTTGTATTTGTATTGGTTTTACAATCACTGCAATATATAAACGATATTCTATTCCTCTTGGTGAGACGATCAAAGATTTTAATTAGTATATAACTTTTTATTAAACTTAACAGACAATTTAAACGTTTATAAAAACCAGCCAGTAGATATGTATATACCGATTCTAGCCCGGTTTTCGAGCTGACAAAAGACCAATACAAATTACTGTTCAAAATACCATAAATAGTATAACAGAAAAGCTGTTAACTTCACTTTCAGGACAAACAGAAATTCTTTGTGAAATACTGCTCAATGAACTACAAAACGCTGCTGTATAAATTCTGTGTCTAAAGTACCGTCTCAGCTATGTGCTTCTGAGCTGTTTTAGTAAATCTTGTATAAAATCTGTTGGGAATCGCATCTTCTGTTGGTAAAAGTACTGACAATAAAAGCCATTAAAAATCTGTTACATTCAATGGAGAAAATTTTAACCGGAAAATCATAAAATCTATCAATAATCTCTCAAAATCTGGTTAAGTACTACATTTTAGCAAATTCTAGCAAAAATTTTCCCATTTACAATTACCTATGTGTAAAACGACTAGTGATAAAAAACTTGACCGGAATATTCTTAGAATATGTGAAATATCCTGTATCTTGGAATAGTACAGGATATCTATCTTTAGAATGCGAATATAAAAGACCTTTAGTAAATGGCGAACCACATCCTAGTCCAGTTTGTTTTACTATTAAATCTGACGAAATATACAGTATTGGTATATTCAACCAGAAGTGGTCTGTTAGACACTTTATCTTTGTTTTCCCCTCATAGGATGATAAGTTACTGAAAATGTTTATTTATCGTCATTTCATATAACCTTGATATATCACTATGGTGGCAATTACTATACTAAAAATAATTTTTCCTATTCTGATTTTACAACTCAGACTTGTTGTTTGATTACGTTCAGTTGGTAACTAAAAAAATGTTACTAATCTGATCTTACGATCTGACAGAAGTACGGTTAGCTGGGACAGGCTTGGGCTCTAGAAATATTCGCGCCCCCTTCTACAGGGATTATCCAACGGCACCAAGTTTCTTTGAAGCCGCTGGTATTTGTAAGAAGGACTCTTGTTTTATTGTGTTTATTTTCTATCACGGTTTTAAACATCTGTATTGCAAACAAAGTATAGATTTTAATTGTCAATGTGCACATCAATAATCAACTTTAATGTTACATAACATACATGAAAACATTCATCCAAATTTTATCAATATAATACATCCACCGCCACCTTGGCAATAGTTTTCAATGTGAAGGTTGAGTTTAGTTTCAATTCACTGTTCTCTTAGTTCAGCGTCTGGAGTCTGTCGTTGTACAGACTTAACTACTGGAATCTGAAGTCATGTTTGTCTGAAGACATCCAAAAAAGTCGGCGACGATTCCAAGAGTCAAGTCTGAGACAGCGAGAGACTCCATAGACTGCACCAAGATGTCGGTGAACTTGGAGCTGGACTCAAAATTCACGTTAACTCTACCCTTCCCACCATAGCTAAGTTATGTCAGAAACATCGTAGTGCACTCGATTGTTCACCTGATGGGACAATGAGAACGCCTCTATATTTTTACATGTTATAGCATAGGTGTGTCTGGACTCAAAATTCACGTTAACTCTACCCTTCCCACCATAGCTAAGTTATGTCAGAAACATCGTAGTGCACTCGATTGTTCACCTGATGGGACAATGAGAACGCCTCTATATTTTTACATGTTATAGCATAGGTGTGTCTGGACTCAAAATTCACGTTAACTCTACCCTTCCCACCATAGCTAAGTTATGTCAGAAACATCGTAGTGCAGTCGATTGTTCACCTGATGGGACAATGAGAACGCCTCTATATTTTTACATGTTATAGCATAGGTGTGTCTGGACTCAAAATTCACGTTAACTCTACCCTTCCCACCATAGCTAAGTTATGTCAGAAACATCGTAGTGCACTCGATTGTTCACCTGATGGGACAATGAGAACGCCTCTATATTTTTACATGTTATAGCATAGGTGTGTCTGGAGTCGAAACGATGTAAAAAGATGTTTAGAGCTTCTTCATTACCGAATTTCTTTTGGATTCTTCGGACGAACATGACCTCATCAGGTTTCAGACGATGCACTAAGATGAAGGTGAACTGGAGCTAAACCAATCGCATTAAATCAATTTTTGAATGAGGCTGGTATGTATTACCTTAGACCAACTTCATTCGTGGTTTCGTCAATTTAATGTTTCGATTTTGTGAATAAGGTTATATAATGGGATTACTTTTTTATTTTCAGATTATGTGTAGTTCGCGAGTATTATAAATGATTCTGAACTAAGATATTTTTGAATCAATAATATTAAATTTGCATTAGTCTTGGAAGGGCACTTAAAAATCACTCTAAAACTAGTTATGATCTTAAGTTTTATCTCTATTATACAATAAACTTTGATTAAATTAACGGTTTTAAAAATATTTCTGCTCAAGGTTTTTATTAGTCGGTAATTCGGTATTGAATTGCGAAATATAATGAATACTTTATTAGTATTAATTTGTTAGAAAACTCCTACAGCGATTAGTCTAATGGGATTTAAATAAAACAATATTAGTTGAATCAATAAAAAATTATACCTGTGCAAGTAACTGGTGACTTTCGGAACATTTTGACATTATAGTTAGAATTGGTATTTGCCCAGCTACAATACCTTACGATACTGGTAGATAGTTCTGGAATACTCTATTTAATTATTTAGTGAGTATACATTTTTCTAAATATGTTTCGTCTTTTTAAGAAAACCTCCATTTTGTATTATCGAATTATTCTTTATAAACATTTTTAAAATGTGTAATGGATTAAAATAAACATCGATAAACTTTAACGGGGGCTTTCATCGATAAATTAAACAGATTTCAACCTCTCTTGATTTTTAACATATCTAAATGACAATAATAATATCAGTTTAGTAGAATCCGGTGACAATTTTGAAATTTAAACAAGTCACAGTATTTATCCATCGCATAAACAAAATCTTCGGTTTCAGTAGTGTTTGAGCAATAGTTCGTTATATTGATAAAATGTATAGAGCATTAACTATACCTTTGTTAAATTGTTTTAAAATATAAGGAGAAATCTGTAATTAAACTGAAAAAACTAGTAATTTATTTATTAACGAATCTCATGAATTGGCTATGTAGATATGTGTGTAAATATAATGTGAGACGAAATGCAATTCTTTTGATGTCACATTTTTAAATAATACTGGATCAAAATTAAAAAAACTTATATCAACGTGAAATATACATTGTGCTATTGAAGAGAAGCAACAAAACTGTTAGTAAATCTTCAACAGTACAGCTTTACTTAGCAACATTATAGAAGGATTGTCGGAGTTACATGTTACTTGTGGATATCTCGGCCAGATCACGCACCATTAGAGATAACGGTGGAGATAATGGAGATTGTTCCCCGGCGTCCATGTTCAGTTTCCAGTAGTAAATTCAAACTGAGTAGAGCTCACATTACAAGTTCCAAGGAAAACTTTCACATGTCGAACTTTTGTAATCATACATCTCCCGACTATACGTATACAATAATAATAATAATATTATGCTTGACATTTTATATAGAATACTAACAGTTCCTAGACTTCATTGCACGTGTGTGAGCATTTCTGGTCCGAGTGAATTACATTTACGTCCTCACATTTGTTGTCACGATCAAGACAATATGTATAAAATGGTATGTGGCCATTGTACTTAAGGGGAGTTGAACGGTCCATAAGGCCCAATGTTAAAATAAGGTAACTTTATGTACCTTTTTCTCAGAACTCATAACAGTTAGGAAGTTGAAATTTTTACACAAGGTGTAGGATATAATATTGTGTTTATACCTCTAAAATCTTTGTAAAATAATTGATACAACTAAAGAAAAAAAATTTTATATTTGTGTTATTTTTTTATTTTTATATTTTAAGATAAAATATTTTTCTAAATATTTATTTATTGATGAATTTTGATAAAACTAGAGCTACATACTTCTAAGAGGCTACTTTATAATCAGTAAAAACTTCATGTGTGTAGCATTTATAGTTTCTGAGAAAAAGGTACATATATATTAAAAACCGGTAATTTTCAAAAACAGCGGAAAACAAAAAATCAAAATAATTATAAGTTTATATTACCTTTAGAAGCCTCCAGGACAGTAGCTACCATCCATTTCCTCTTCCTCACCTAATAACTGTCTCCTTTTCTTTATTCTTGCTTCCTTAGTCATTGACTCTGCTTTCAGATCTGCCTTCCTCATCCTGACTTCATCGAGGCTCTTCAATGTGCTTACGGTGTATTTGCCACAGTCGTTTATTCCTAACTCCTTTAAAACCTTGATCCTTCCAATGATACCTTCATTGAATGTTAGAACAGCATCATGAACACCTAATACAAGAGTCTCTCTTCCAACAAACACATTTTTTGGGATTCGGTTCCACACTACATTGTTGAAAGATTCGTTCACGTTCTGGGTTTTACCGTGAAGACATTTTTTTAGTAGATCTAATGACAAATCTAATTGACAAATCTCTGTATGTAGGTTTTATTGCTGTCAATACAGCTTGAGGTAGAGAATGTTTGTGATTGTAGGTAATTTCTTCTTCATTTACTTCTGCTAACCTGTATTTGCACCAGGTGTTAGGAGGCGGAGGGCAAAGTTGATGCGAAATTTGTTATGTAGTCTTATATTTGAAAAATCATGAAGCTCAACGGAAAGCCATTTTTATGTAGGGATTGCAGTAAATTGTTCAGAAAGAATCAAATAATAAAATAAAAAATAAAAGCGAAAAAACATTTTTTTACAGATTTTTGCGTTCAACTCCCCTTAACTCCGAGTTTTGTATTTTCTGTTTACTAGTTGATTTGGCCTGCTTCCCCTCCATGAGAATCGTTTGAGTGTTATCGAATATTTTAACATTACTCTTATGGTAACCACAATGATAAAGAGGAAACAGCAGATAAAAAATGAATAAAATACTGTGTACAATCAGGTGATATTTTAACATGTGACATTTTTATTCGTGGAATAAATAAGTATAATAGAATAGAAAGTCAAGATTTCAAAGGTCTTACAAAATTTGATTTCAGAGCACTTTAATGCTCTAGTACCCCACTTACCCGCTCACAGGGACTTTTATTGTTTCAATGCTGCTGGGAAAACTAACTCAATGACAAAAACGTTAATGTGTCATGTAGCAAGATATATTCTAAGAAATGTAATCTGCAAGCTTGAAATTTCATTTCTACAGAGACGAGACTGTTTTATGACGGTGCATACCAATCATAGAAGTTGAAGTCTGATAAAAATTTCTCTTTTGACTGCCAGACTTTGTATGTATTTGCCTGTTTGTTCCACCAGCTAAAGACCTGACATTGTGCAAACATCCTACACAAAGCATGTTACACAACGTGTTGCGTAGCGCATCCTATCTTGTAAATAATCTATTTGGTCAGATCGTTCATAAATATAAATAATATGGCGAACCTAAATAAGTGAATTGGAACCCAACCATGAAATTAAACATAAAATAGTTACTTGTTGAAAAAAGAGCGTTGCAAATAATTTATTAGAAGTAGTAGTATTAATTAATATATTATATTCTGAATACTATAAACTAACACTTACGTATTTTATAATATAACACATTTTTAATACGCATCGAGTTTTTTGTCCGTCTTTAAAAATGTATACTTAGTGAAAATTTAGAGGATGAAGTGTAACATTAAATAAGTTTGTATGCGTTTTAATCATATCTTTAAAATGAGACTCTCATAACTCTACAGTTGAACAAACAAATAAAATGTCTGAAGTGTAGCATTTTTATCGTAATACTAAAGCAAAGATGTTCACTAGTACAACCATCGCTTACAAAATAATGGATGTCAAAATTATCCAATCAGATTTTTACAAGAAATTAATAATTAATAATAATTAAGTTTTAATTTTTGAAACTATAATAATCTATTTGTACTGTTTTATAAGTAAAATGATATAGTTTTTATCCCTCGGTATTTATATTAATTCAAAAGTGGGGGTATTAAACTGTAATTACATTATTTATATATATATATATATATATATATATATATATATATATATATATATATATATCCATCCATATATACATATATACATATATCCATCCATATATATATATATATATATAATTATTTATTTATGATATAATTACAGTTTTAATACCCCCAATTTTGAGTTAATATAAATACCGAGTGATAAAAACTATATCGTTTTTACTTATAAAACAATATAAGTAAAAATATCGTTAAATAAAAATATATATACACACACATATATATGTATATTTATATGTGTATATATACTAATCACTGTGTTGAATAGAAGAAAACAAAAGAACATTTTTCACTTCTATATTTCGGGGGATTTAATACCCCCGTCTTCAGGAAGTTATAAATAAAAATTAATATAAAACTATAACACGTAAACAAGAATTAAGAAAACATAAATGTAAACACAGTGCATAACATTTGATAAAGTCCAGCTGACGTGAACCCGGATTTCTCACTTGTCGGGTGATTGCTACCATTACACCTCAGAGCCCTTAATTTTTCCGATTCAATTATTTTGTATTTGGCATAATATAATAATTATATATAATGTATTTGTAATACATTTATATATATATATATATATATATATATATATATATATATATATATAATCATTTTGTTTGATTTGATTTTTTTAAACAAATTCAAGATTTTGATCATATATTTTAGTAATATATTTAAAAAAAGATATTTTAGCATTTCCTTAGTTAAAAATCTGTCAACTTTTATTCCAGTTCTTTGTTTTGTTACATATACTATTGCGGTAAATTTTCAAACTTTCTGTTTATTAAAATTACGAGTTTGAAATTCTTTGCAATAAATATGCATTAGAAGTGTGTAAAATCGTCAAGTTATGGTGTCACAAACTACACTAATATACAACATATACAAACTATACACATGAGTCCCAAAACCAAGAGTGGAAGGAAAATAGTTTAAATTGTAATGCAGAACACGGACACGCAATGGGAGGTGGGAAAGGGAACAAGGACGGGCTGTTTTATTAGACAAACTCCTTTGTCTGATTTGCTAGCATCTTATTTCGACTGAGACGATTGCAATTTGTCGTTATTGGTCGCTCGTCTGTTTTCGTTGATTGGCAATTTTGAGCAGATGTTTGTGGTCTCTATTGTTTAGTTAGTCGTATAAAGTGCATTTTCTTGGTGGAGATAAGCCCATGGAGTTTATACATAACATATTTATGTTCATTTCTGACAAGTATGTGATCACGTATTCATATAATTTTCTTCGTGTAGGATTGTTATTTATACAAGGAACAGATCAGACTGAAAATCTCGAATCATAACGTTACTGACTTCTTGCGTCACTGATAGATGCCAAATGTTCAAAATAAACCTTCAAAAATATTCCATGACAAAAAAAATTTACAGTAAGAAATGTATATGTGAATGTTACGTAAATGTTACACATATTGCAATGTCTAATTGAAGTTTAATTAACAATTTTTTGTTAGAATTTAAAGAGTACAAAATAGTCAAGTCTGTTGTTCACACAATTTATGTATTAGTATTTAATGAGACCGCAGCAATCTAGTGTTAATTCGTTTCAAAAATATTGCAAAATACTTCAATGTCTGCATTTTACCTACTATACAAATAGAACTTTTACGATCAATATTCTGTCTGTGACAATAGCATACATTCCTACAAATGTGTGCGTTAGTGAATGCTTTTGAATCTGACGTCCAGAGAACACAATTTTGCTAAATCTTGATGCATATTCTCAGAAGGTATATAAAGACAAAAGACCCAATATAGACAACACATCATACTATACAAATTGGCTAGTATAGAGTTTAGTTTCCTTTCTATGCACCGACTGATGGTGAATTCAGTCTACCGATCTCTTTTAGAAATATAGACAACAAATCATACTATACAGATTGGATAGTTTAGAGTTTAGTTTCCTTTCTATGCACCGACTGATGGTGAATTCAGTCTACCGATCTCTTTTAGAAATATATACAACAAATCATACTATACAAATTGGCTAGTTTAGAGTTTAGTTTCCTTTCTATGCACCGACTGATGGTGAATTCAGTCTATTGATCTCTTTTAGAAATATATACAACAAATCATACTATACAAATTGGCTAGTTTAGAGTTTAGTTTCCTTTCTATGCACCGACTGATGGTGAATTCAGTCTACTGATCTCTTTTAGAAATATATACAACAAATCATACTATACAAATTGGCTATTTTAGAGTTTAGTTTCCTTTCTATGCACCGACTGATGGTGAATTCAGTCTACTGATCTCTTTTAGAAATGTTATCAAGTGGTATAATGAAACTGTGTACGCCTGTTAAATTAAGTATATTTATGCTTTTTTTTTATTGAATATTTTAATTTTTCCAACAACATATGCTTATTTTTTTAATGATTTTTGAATGTGGTGGTTTAAAATAATATAAACAGTATGAGAGTTATAGATTCGTATCTAGGTAAAAATAGTATCTCTGTTTATAGATCATTGAAATTTATAACTGGACATCAAACAAAATATATGCGTAGTGTTTCAAGTAAGTATTAGCCTATGCCATGGTATGGACCACAAGGAGCATCATAATAACTATGGTAATGTAAATTTTAATAAACTAGTAAAACAAATCCTCGTTTATAATTTCATTTAATATTATTTTCATTTTAATTTCATTTTTAGTTTCCTTTGCAATATTTTTATATATTAACAATTAAATGACACATTTTACTGACTCATAGACACAAAAGAACACAATGTCACACACAAAACACAGGGTTCCTAGTCAGAGTAGTGAATGTCTTTCAATATCTGTAATAGAATAAGTTAACGGTTTTTACTCCTACTTTGGTTTGACCTAAGAAACAAGTGTGAAATATTTAACGAGACGTTGTTTTTGTTTTATTTAAACATTGAATATAAATTTAATTAGTGTTTTTATTTTTCAATATTAAATCCGGTTTAAATACGGTTAGTGGTTTACTCAATATGACAATATGAGGAGAATGCCTCGCGACCAACAGGAAACTCTGCATCACCAAACTGCATGAATATTCATGACTCTGTAGTCCTAATAGATTCCATTTAACACTTCCATGTGATAATGCCATTACTTTGTGATTATGTTAATTTAAAATTTAACACCCTTTATTGTATATTAAACATACCTTACAAAACTGGGTATTGTGATATAAATATGGTAAATAATCAAGTCAGTCTTAATAGTCTGTTTATTTTAAACCTTGAGTTTACAAGTTTAATTGAGCATAAAAAATACTGTCAAATGAATTTCAAATAAATAAATATATTTTATACCGACTCATTTTGTCTGTCCATAATATATTTATTTACTACACATTTTCTTAATCTATATAAAATTGTGACTGTATTTTAGTAGATAGTTAAAGTATATTATTAAATACTACACAAAACGAATACTTGAGAATACTCAAACATAGCAACAACAAAAATTTCAGCGAGGCTTTTTATTGAAAGTAAATTAGGCTATTGCCAGTTATAAAAATTTAATGAATGTAAATAGAAGTCATTTGACAGGTATTTGTTCTTCCGATCATATGTTAGTTTGGTTATTTAAACACATATGTGAAAGAAACTGCCAAATACAAATTAATTGATTCGTAAAACGTGAGGGCTCTGTGGTGTAATGCACATTACACATTCACCCGGCAAGTGAGATATCCGGGTTCGAGTCCCGGCGGAGCAAGTACTTTTTGCGATTCAATGTTTATTGAAATTATATATATAATCATAGTTTAATATCTCCATGTTGTATGTTGATTATATGCAATAAGAATGTAGTATATATTAACAAGTATGTCTGTTATCTCCATGGTATGTCCAATATATCCACGAAGTGTGGATATATATATATATATATATATATATATATATATATATATATATATATATGCGCTGTATGCGCTATAGCCTTGTATATGTATAAAAGGTGTTTGAAAAGTATGGGTACGGCTTAATATTTTAAAAACCATAGGAGATATAATCTATAAACTTTGCACAGTGTCATCTATGTAAACTATCTTTCCTTGCTATTACCATGACATGCCAACCATGGGGGGACGGCCCACAGAGGAAAACATGGAAATCTTAAATGAAAGCATGGGTCGCGTGATTTTGAAATCATATCAAATACCTCATTTGAAAGAGCTCATTTAGTAGAGTTGAATGC
Organism: Homalodisca vitripennis; assembly: GCF_021130785.1. Taxonomy (NCBI): domain Eukaryota; kingdom Metazoa; phylum Arthropoda; class Insecta; order Hemiptera; family Cicadellidae; genus Homalodisca; species Homalodisca vitripennis. The sequence continues at coordinate 4,007,202 of NC_060209.1, forward strand.
CGAAAACCGCATCTCAAAAGGTTTATCCAATCAGAAATGGCGGGTTGTTTTAGGTACACATTGTGAAGTACATTATGCGCTGCCATTTCTGACTGGATCGTCGTATTCTGATGCGGTAGGCGGCGTTTCACTCTACTACCCAATGTGTTTTCACTGACTTTTATTAATAGTTAGCAAATTATGTCATAAATTTATAACACAATAAATAAAACTAAAAAACATCGGTATTTATTGTGCATTCAACTCTACTAAGTGAGCTCTTTCAAACGAGGTAGCACTCGACCCATGCTTCAATTTAAGATTTCCGTGTTTTCCTCTGTGGGCCGTCCCCCCATGGTTGGCATGTCACAGTAATAGCAAGAAAAAATCATTTACATAGTCATATGACACTGTGCAAAGTTTATAGATGTTATCTCCTATGGTTTTTAAAATATTAAGCCGTACTCATACTTTTCAAACACCCTGTATATATATATATAACAAAGAAAAAAATACTAATATAAAATCTCATTATTCTAATTAATTCTCATAAAATGGTTTGAAGTAATGTAGTATTTATGAACATTGACGAGTGATTTACAAGTCAGTGAATGTTAATGCTCATAGTCAACAGAAAGAGGACACAACATTTACATTTGCTAGCTGTATTTCATATAAGCGCCCATATATCACAGACAGTACGTAAACATGTTTATCGGCTGAAGATGGTAAGTTAAAGGGTGCGGAATGTAAAGTAAATAAAACATAACGAATTTCAATTATTTTATGCACAATGATATATGTATTTGACGTAAATCACCTTGACGGTAAATGTAATACCAGATGATGCCAACGAATTTACTTATATACCATTATAGGTCGTGAACTAATTCATCTGTATTTCGGTTCATTTAATATGATTACTCTTTACATTTTGTATATTCATTCTGTACACCGTTCGAAAGTTTGCACACTTTAACTGGGGATCACAGTTAACGTGTGAATAAGAGATCGACTTAACGTGTCGTTTAACATAAGCATCTGGCAGCTAGGGAGTCCCATGGTGAGGCATTCGCCACCATTGAACTGGATCTTAACAACGTAATTATAAAGTCTCATTAATCATTTTGAGTATGTATATCAATTCTTGTATAGATATCAACCAGAGTGCTAGGAATCGTTAATAGTCGGAGAAATTCCATGGAAGGAAATGTACCATAATCGAAGTCGATATTTCCTAGGTAGTATTGAGGGAAGTTTCGTGGAATATTTACGATTTATAGCTCAATTCTTGTATAGATATCAACAAGAGTGCTAGGAATCGTTAGCAGTCAGAGAAATGTAACGGAAGGAAATGTACCATAATCGAAGCCGATATTTCCTAGGTAGTATTGAGGGAAGTTTCGTGGAAAATTTAGAATCTATAGCTCAATTCTTGTATAGATATCAACCAGAGTGCTAGGAATCGTTCATAGTCGGAGAAATGCCACGGAAGGAAATGTACCATTATCGAAGTCGATATTTCCTAGGTAGTATTGAGGGAAGTTTCGTGGAAAATTTAGAATCTATAGCTCAATTCTTGTATAGATATCAACCAGAGTGCTAGGAATTGTTCATAGTCGGAGAAATGCCACGGAAGGAAATGTACCATAATCGAAGCCGATATTTCCTAGGTAGTATTGAGGGAAGTTTCGTGGAAAATTTAGAACCAGAGTGCTAGGAATCGTTCATAGTCGGAGAAATGCCACGGAAGGAAATGTACCATTATCGAAGTCGATATTTCCTAGGTAGTATTGAGGGAAGTTTCGTGGAATATTTACAATCTATAGCTCAATTCCTGTATAGATATCAACCAGAGTGCTAGGAATCGTTAATAGTAAGAGAAATGCCACGGAAGGAAAAGTACCATAATCGAAGTCGATATTTCCTAGGTAGTATTGAGGGAAGTTTCGTGGAATATTTACAATCTATAGCTCAATTCCTGTATAGATATCAACCAGAGTGCTAGGAATCGTTAATATTCGGAGAAATGCCACGGAAGGAAATGTAATATAATCGAAGTCGATATTTCCTAGGTAGTATTGACGGAAGTTACGTGGAAAATTTAGAATCTATAGCTCGGTTCTTGTATAGATATCAACCAGAGTGCTAGGAATCGTTAATAGTAAGAGAAATGCCACGGAAGGAAATGTACCATAATCGAAGTCGATATTTCCTAGGTGGTATTGAGGGAAGTTTCGTGGAATATTTACAATCTATAGCTCAATTCCTGTATAGATATCAACCAGAGTGCTAGGAATCGTTAATATTCGGAGAAATGCCAAGGAAGGAAATGTACCATAATCGAAGCCGATATTTCCTAGGTAGTATTGAGGGAAGTTTCGTGGAAAATTTAGAATCTATAGCTCAATTCTTGTATAGATATCAACCAGAGTGCTAGGAATTGTTCATAGTCGGAGAAATGCCACGGAAGGAAATGTAATATAATCGAAGTCGATATTTCCTAGGTAGTATTGACGGAAGTTACGTGGAAAATTTAGAATCTATAGCTCAATTCTTGTATAGATATCAACCAGAGTGCTAGGAATCGTTAATAGTCGGAGAAATGCCACGGAAGGAAATGTACCATAATCGAAGTCGATATTTCCTAGGTGGTATTGAGGGAAAGTTTCGTGGAATATTTACAATCTATAGCTCAATTCTTGTATAGATATCAACCAGAGTGCTAGGAATCGTTAATATTCGGAGAAATGCCACGGAAGGAAATGTACCATAATCGAAGCCGATATTTCCTAGGTAGTATTGAGGGAAGTTTCGTGGAAAATTTAGAATCTATAGCTCAATTCTTGTATAGATATCAACCAGAGTGCTAGGAATTGTTAATATTCGGAGAAATGCCACGGAAGGAAATGTACCATAATCGAAGTCGATATTTCCTAGGTAGTATTGAGGGAAGTTTCGTGGAAAATTTAGAATCTATAGCTCAATTCTTGTATAGATATCAACCAGAGTGCTAGGAATCGTTAATAGTCGGAGAAATGCCACGGAAGGAAATGTACCATAATCGAAGTCCGATATTTCCTAGGTAGTATTGAGGAAAGTTTCGTGGAATATTTACAATTTATAGCTCAATTCTTGTATAGATATCAACAAGAGTGCTAGGAATCGTTAATATTCGGAGAAATGTAACGGAAGGAAATGTACCATAATCGAAGCCGATATTTCCTAGGTAGTATTGAGGGAAGTTTCGTGGAAATTTTAGAATCTATAGCTCAATTCTTGTATAGATATCAACCAGAGTGCTAGGAATCGTTAATATTCGGAGAAATGCCACGGAAGGAAATGTACCATAATCGAAGCCGATATTTCCTAGGTAGTATTGAGGGAAGTTTCGTGGAAAATTTAGAATCTATAGCTTAATTCTTGTATAGATATCAACCAGAGTGCTAGGAATCGTTCATAGTCGGAGAAATGCCACGGAAGGAAATGTACCATAATTGAAGTCCATATTTCCTAGGTAGTATTGAGGGAAGTTTCGTGGAATATTTACAATCTATAGCTCAATTCCTGTATAGATATCAACCAGAGTGCTAGGAATCGTTAATATTCGGAGAAATGCCACGGAAGGAAATGTACCATAATCGAAGCCGATATTTCCTAGGTAGTATTGAGGGAAGTTTCGTGGAAAATTTAGAATCTATAGCTCAATTCTTGTATAGATATCAACCAGAGTGCTAGGAATTGTTCATAGTCGGAGAAATGCCACGGAAGGAAATGTAATATAATCGAAGTCGATATTTCCTAGGTAGTATTGAGGGAAGTTACGTGGAAAATTTAGAATCTATAGCTCAATTCTTGTATAAATATCAACCAGAGTGCTAGGAATCGTTAATAGTCGGAGAAATGCCACGGAAGGAAATGTACCATAATCGAAGTCGATATTTCCTAGGTAGTATTGAGGAAAGTTTCGTGGAATATTTACAATTTATAGCTCAATTCTTGTATAGATATCAACAAGAGTGCTAGGAATCGTTAGCAGTCAGAGAAATGTAACGGAAGGAAATGTACCATAATCGAAGCCGATATTTCCTAGGTAGTATTGAGGGAAGTTTCGTGGAAATTTTAGAATCTATAGCTCAATTCTTGTAAAGATATCAACCAGAGTGCTAGGAATCGTTAATATTCGGAGAAATGCCACGGAAGGAAATGTACCATAATCGAAGCCGATATTTCCTAGGTAGTATTGAGGGAAGTTTCGTGGAAAATTTAGAATCTATAGCTTAATTCTTGTATAGATATCAACCAGAGTGCTAGGAATCGTTCATAGTCGGAGAAATGCCACGGAAGGAAATGTACCATAATTGAAGTCCATATTTCCTAGGTAGTATTGAGGGAAGTTTCGTGGAATATTTACAATCTATAGCTCAATTCCTGTATAGATATCAACCAGAGTGCTAGGAATCGTTAATATTCGGAGAAATGCCAAGGAAGGAAATGTACCATAATCGAAGCCGATATTTCCTAGGTAGTATTGAGGGAAGTTTCGTGGAAAATTTAGAATCTATAGCTCAATTCTTGTATAGATATCAACCAGAGTGCTAGGAATTGTTCATAGTCGGAGAAATGCCACGGAAGGAAATGTAATATAATCGAAGTCGATATTTCCTAGGTAGTATTGACGGAAGTTACGTGGAAAATTTAGAATCTATAGCTCGGTTCTTGTATAGATATCAACCAGAGTGCTAGGAATCGTTAATAGTAAGAGAAATGCCACGGAAGGAAATGTACCATAATCGAAGCCGATATTTCCTAGGTAGTATTGAGGGAAGTTTCGTGGAAAATTTAGAATCTATAGCTCAATTCTTGTATAGATATCAACCAGAGTGCTAGGAATTGTTCATAGTCGGAGAAAGCCACGGAAGGAAATGTAATATAATCGAAGTCGATATTTCCTAGGTAGTATTGAGGGAAGTTACGTGGAAAATTTAGAATCTATAGCTCAATTCTTGTATAAATATCAACCAGAGTGCTAGGAATCGTTAATAGTCGGAGAAATGCCACGGAAGGAAATGTACCATAATCGAAGTCGATATTTCCTAGGTAGTATTGAGGGAAGTTTCGTGGAAAATTTAGAATCTATAGCTCAATTCTTGTATAGATATCAACCAGAGTGCTAGGAATCGTTAATAGTCGGAGAAATGCCACTGAAGGAAATGTACCATAATCGAAGTCGATATTTCCTAGGTAGTATTGAGGGAAGTTTCGTGGAATATTTACAATCTATAGCCCAATTCCTGTATAGATATCAACCAGAGTGCTAGGAATCGTTAATAGTCAGAGAAATGCCACGGAAGGAAATGTATCATAATCGAAGTCGATATTTCCTAGGTAGTATTAAGGGAAGTTTCGTGGAATATTTGGAATCTATTGCTCAATTCTTGTATAGATATCAACCAGAGTGCTAGGAATCGTTAATAGTCGGAGAAATGCCACGGAAGGAAATGTACCATAATCGAAGTCGATATTTCCTAGGAAGTGTTGAGGGAAGTTTCGTGGAATGTTTACAAACTATAGCTCAATTCTTGTATAAATATCAACTAGAGTGCTAGGAATCGTTAACAGTCAGAGAAATTTAACGGAAAGAAATGTACCGTAATCGAAGTCGATATTTCCTAGGTAGTATTGAGGGAAGTTTCGTGGAAATTTAGAATCTATAGCTCAATTCGTCGTATAGATATCCTATGGACATTCAAGTTAAGGTGAAATTTGTAAAATGAAAAACATCATTTATTTTATTTTATTCTTTTACAACGAAACCTTACTTATAATCCTCTTCTTTCAACACTTCCTTTTCACACAGTTCAGTGCTAAGAATAGTAGTAAAGGCCGGTGGAATAGACTTGCTGCAGTTAATGTTGTTTGTATAATGTGTTCTGTCCGGGTTAGAACACCGATGTAGTTCAACATGAACAAACGGGGCATTGAAGCACTATTCTTCGTTTTAGTAGGTTACGTTTCTGCTAATCTCCTACACAATAACAAATAAATTTGTCAAAGAATGATATATACCATAGATGATAAGAAAGTAGTTCATAGTGTGTTTTTGTAAAATCTGAATATACAGTAAGTTTCTCATTACTTCGTAACGCTTGAGTTCGAAATAATTACAACAAATAAATAAAATTCTTCCGTAATTCTCAAGGTTGGTTGGCAGAGTTATTATTTGGCAATTAACTGTAAAGTAAACATTCTTTGAAATTCCAACGACTTTAGTATAGTCACTTTTGTCACAAAGGTACCATAGTATAACCAATAATTCCTAAAGCAAAGTTACACATCACTCGCTTTTTAAAATGCCAACATGTGCTTTTATCAAAACAATTATAACAAAAATCATTAGATTTTATTAAATAAATTTATTGCATATCACTTACATATTAAGCGTCAAAATAATAGATGCTCAAAATATTGTAATAGTAATGATAAATATACTGAAATGGCTTACTCCAGTAACTTCAACTGCGCACAAAACTCGTGACAGTAGGTGTAAAATAGTATCCGTAGTGTACACTACGTGACGGACATGGCTTACTCTAGTAACATCAACTGCGTACATAACTCGTGACAGTAGGTGTAAAATAGTAACCGTGGTGTACACTACGTGACGGACATGGCTTACTCCAGTAACTTCAACTGCGCACAAAACTCGTAACAGTAGGTGTAAAATAGTAACCGTGTTGTACACTACGTGACGGACATGGCTTACTCCAGTAACTTCAACTGCGCACAAAACTCGTGACAGTAGGTGTAAAATAGTAACCGTGGTGTATACTACGTGACGGACATGGCTTACTCTAGTAACATCAACTGCGTACATAACTCGTGACAGTAGGTGTAAAATATTAACCGTGGTGTACACTACGTGACGGACATGGCTTACTCTAGTAACATCAACTGCGTACATAACTCGTGACAGTAGGTGTAAAATAGTAACCGTGGTGTACACTACGTGACGGACATGGCTTACTCTAGTAACATCTACTGCGTACATAACTCGTGACAGTAGGTGTAAAATAGTAACCGTGGTGTACACTACGTGACGGACATGGCTTACTCCAGTAACTTCAACTGCGTACATAACTCGTGACAGTAGGTGTAAAATAGTAACCGTGGTGTACACTACGTGACGGACATGGCTTACTCCAGTAACATCAACTGCGTACATAACTCGTGACAGTAGGTGTAAAATAGTAACCGTGGTGTACACTACGTGACGGACATAGCTTACTCCAGTAATTTCAACTGCGTACATAACTCGTGACAGTAGGTGTAAAATAGTAACCGTGGTGTACACTACGTGACGGACATAGCTTAATCCAGTAACTTCAACTGTGTACATAACTCGTGACAGTATGTGTAATATAGTAACCGTGGTGTACTATACGTGACGGACATGGCTTACTCCAGTAACTTCAACTGCGTACATAACTCGTGACAGTAGGTGTAATATAGTAACCGTGGTGTACACTACGTGACGGACATGGCTTACTCCAGTAACTTCAACTGCGTACATAACTCGTGACAGTAGGTGTAATATAGTAACCGTGGTGTACACTACGTGACGGACATGGCTTACTCCAGTAACATCAACTGCGTACATAACTCGTGACAGTAGGTGTAAAATAGTAACCGTGGTGTACACTACGTGACGGACATGGCTTACTCCAGTAACTTCAACTGCGTACATAACTCGTGACAGTAGGTGTAATATAGTAACCGTGGTGTACACTACGTGACGGACATAGCTTACTCCATTAACTTCAACTGCGTACATAACTCGTGACAGTAGGTGTAATATAGTAACCGTGGTGTAAACTAAGTGACGGACATGGCTTACTCTAGTAACTCAACTGCGTACATAACTCGTAACAGTAGGTGTAAAATAGTAACCGTGGTGTACACTACGTGACGTACATGGCTTACTCCAGTAATTTCAACTGCGTACATAACTCGTGACAGTAGGTGTAAAATAGTAACCGTGGTGTACACTACGTGACGGACTTGGCTTACTCCAGTAACTTCAACTGCGTACATAACTCGTGACAGTAGGTGTAAAATAGTAACCGTGGTGTAAACTACGTGACGGACATAGCTGACTCCAGTAATTTCAACTGCGTACATAACTCGTGACAGTAGGTGTAAAATAGTAACCGTGGTGTACACTACGTGACGGACATAGCTTAATCCAGTAACTTCAACTGTGTACATAACTCGTGACAGTAGGTGTAATATAGTAACCGTGGTGTACACTACGTGACGGACATGGCTTACTCCAGTAACTTCAACTGCGTACATAACTCGTGACAGTAGGTGTAAAATAGTAACCGTGGTGTACACTACGTGACGGACATGGCTTACTCCAGTAACTTCAACTGCGTACATAACTCGTGACAGTAGGTGTAAAATAGTAACCGTGGTGTACACTACGTGACGGACATGGCTTACTCCAGTAACTTCAACTGCGTACATAACTCGTGACAGTAGGTGTAAAATAGTAACCGTGGTGTACACTACGTGACGGACATGGCTTACTCCAGTAACTTCAACTGCGTACATAACTCGTGACAGTAGGTGTAAAATAGTAACCGTGGTGTACACTACGTGACGGACATGGCTTCTTCCAGTAACTACAACTGCGTACATAACTCGTGACAGTAGGTGTAATATAGTAACCGTGGTGTACACTACGTGACGGACATGGCTTACTCCAGTAACTTCAACTGCGTACATAACTCGTGACAGTAGGTGTAAAATAGTAACCGTGGTGTACACTACGTGACGGACATGGCTTACTCTAGTAACATCAACTGCGTACATAACTCGTGACAGTAGGTGTAAAATAGTAACCGTGGTGTACACTACGTGACGGACATGGCTTACTCCAGTAACTTCAACTGCGTACATAACTCGTGACAGTAGGTGTAATATAGTAACCGTGGTGTACACTACGTGACGGACTTGGCTTACTCCAGTAACTTCAACTGCGTACATAACTCGTGACAGTAGGTGTAAAATAGTAACCGTGGTGTAAACTAAGTGACGGACATGGCTTACTCTAGTAACATCAACTGCGTACATAACTCGTGACAGTAGGTGGAATATAGTAACCGTGGTGTACACTACGTGACGGACATGGCTTACTCCAGTAACTTCAACTGCGTACATACTCGTGACAGTAGGTGTAATATAGTAACCGTGGTGTACACTACGTGACGGACATAGCTTACTCCATTAACTTCAACTGCGTACATAACTCGTGACAGTAGGTGTAATATAGTAACCGTGGTGTAAACTAAGTGACGGACATGGCTTACTCTAGTAACTCAACTGCGTACATAACTCGTAACAGTAGGTGTAAAATAGTAACCGTGGTGTACACTACGTAACGTACGTGGCTTACTCCAGTAATTTCAACTGCGTACATAACTCGTGACAGTAGGTGTAATATAGTAACCGTGGTGTACACTACGTGACGGACATGGCTTCTTCCAGTAACTTCAACTGCGTACATAACTCGTGACAGTAGGTGTAATATAGTAACCGTGGTGTACACTATGTGACGGACATGGCTTACTCCAGTAACTTCAACTGCGTACATAACTCGTGACAGTAGGTGTAAAATAGTAACCGTGGTGTACACTACGTGACGGACATAGCTTACTCCAGTAATTTCAACTGCGTACATAACTCGTGACAGTAGGTGTAAAATAGTAACCGTGGTGTACACTACGTGACGGACATGGCTTACTCCAGTAATTTCAACTGCGTACATAACTCGTGACAGTAGGTGTAATATAGTAACCGTGGTGTACACTACGTGACGGACATGGCTTCTTCCAGTAACTTCAACTGCGTACATAACTCGTGACAGTAGGTGTAATATAGTAACCGTGGTGTACACTACGTGACGGACATGGCTTACTCCAGTAACTTCAACTGCGTACATAACTCGTGACAGTAGGTGTAAAATAGTAACCGTGGTGTACACTACGTGACGGACATGGCTTACTCTAGTAACATCAACTGCGTACATAACTCGTGACAGTAGGTGTAAAATAGTAAACGTGGTGTACACTACGTGACGGACATGGCTTACTCCAGTAACTTCAACTGCGTACATAACTCGTGACAGTAGGTGTAATATAGTAACCGTGGTGAACACTACGTGACGGACTTGGCTTACTCCAGTAACTTCAACTGCGTACATAACTCGTGACAGTAGGTGTAAAATAGTAACCGTGGTGTAAACTAAGTGACGGACATGGCTTACTCTAGTAACATCAACTGCGTACATATCTCGTGACAGTAGGTGTAAAATAGTAACCGTGGTGTACACTACGTGACGGACATGGCTTACTCCAGTAACTTCAACTGCGTACATACTCGTGACAGTAGGTGTAATATAGTAACCGTGGTGTACACTACGTGACGGACATGGCTTACTCCAGTAACTTCAACTGCGTACATAACTCGTGACAGTAGGTGTAAAATAGTAACCGTGGTGTACACTACGTGACGGACATGGCTTACTCCAGTAACTTCAACTGCGTACATAACTCGTGACAGTAGGTGTAAAATAGTAACCGTGGTGTACACTACGTGACGGACATGGCTTACTCCAGTAACTTCAACTGCGTACATAACTCGTGACAGTAGGTGTAATATAGTAACCGTGGTGTACACTACGTGACGGACATGGCTTACTCCAGTAACTTCAACTGCGTACATAACTCGTGACAGTAGGTGTAAAATAGTAACCGTGGTGTACACTACGTGACGGACATGGCTTACTCCAGTAACTTCAACTGCGTACATAACTCGTGACAGTAGGTGTAAAATAGTAACCGTGGTGTACACTACGTGACGGACATGGCTTACTCCAGTAACTTCAACTGCGTACATAACTCGTGACAGTAGGTGTAAAATAGTAACCGTGGTGTACACTACGTGACGGACATAGCTTACTCCAGTAATTTCAACTGCGTACATAACTCGTGACAGTAGGTGTAAAATAGTAACCGTGGTGTACACTACGTGACGGACATGGCTTACTCCAGTAACTTCAACTGCGTACATAACTCGTGACAGTAGGTGTAATATAGTAACCGTGGTGTACACTACGTGACGGACATGGCTTACTCCAGTAACTTCAACTGCGTACATAACTCGTGACAGTAGGTGTAAAATAGTAACCGTGGTGTACACTACGTGACGGACATGGCTTACTCCAGTAACTTCAACTGCGTACATAACTCGTGACAGTAGGTGTAAAATAGTAACCGTGGTGTACACTACGTGACGGACATGGCTTACTCCAGTAACTTCAACTGCGTACATAACTCGTGACAGTAGGTGTAATATAGTAACCGTGGTGTACACTACGTGACGGACATGGCTTACTCCAGTAACTTCAACTGCGTACATAACTCGTGACAGTAGGTGTAAAATAGTAACCGTGGTGTACACTACGTGACGGACATGGCTTACTCTAGTAACATCAACTGCGTACATAACTCGTGACAGTAGGTGTAAAATAGTAACCGTGGTGTACACTACGTGACGGACATGGCTTACTCCAGTAACTTCAACTGCGTACATAACTCGTGACAGTAGGTGTAAAATAGTAACCGTGGTGTACACTACGTGACGGACATGGCTTACTCCAGTAACTTCAACTGCGTACATAACTCGTGACAGTAGGTGTAATATAGTAACCGTGGTGTACACTACGTGACGGACATGGCTTACTCCAGTAACTTCAACTGCGTACATAACTCGTGACAGTAGGTGTAAAATAGTAACCGTGGTGTACACTACGTGACGGACATGGCTTACTCCAGTAATTTCAACTGCGTACATAACTCGTGACAGTAGGTGTAAAATAGTAACCGTGGTGTACACTACGTGACGGACATGGCTTACTCCAGTAATTTCAACTGCGTACATAACTCGTGACAGTAGGTGTAATATAGTAACCGTGGTGTACACTACGTGACGGACATGGCTTACTCCAGTAACTTCAACTGCGTACATAACTCGTGACAGTAGGTGTAATATAGTAACCGTGGTGTACACTACGTGACGGACATGGCTTACTCCAGTAACTTCAACTGCGTACATAACTCGTGACAGTAGGTGTAAAATAGTAACCGTGGTGTACACTACGTGACGGACATGGCTTACTCTAGTAACATCAACTGCGTACATAACTCGTGACAGTAGGTGTAAAATAGTAACCGTGGTGTACACTACGTGACGGACATGGCTTACTCCAGTAACTTCAACTGCGTACATAACTCGTGACAGTAGGTGTAATATAGTAACCGTGGTGTACACTACGTGACGGACATGGCTTACTCCAGTAACTTCAACTGCGTACATAACTCGTGACAGTAGGTGTAAAATAGTAACCGTGGTGTAAACTAAGTGACGGACATGGCTTACTCTAGTAACATCAACTGCGTACATAACTCGTGACAGTAGGTGTAAAATAGTAACCGTGGTGTACACTACGTGACGGACATGGCTTACTCCAGTAACTTCAACTGCGTACATAACTCGTGACAGTAGGTGTAATATAGTAACCGTGGTGTACACTACGTGACGGACATGGCTTACTCCAGTAACTTCAACTGCGTACATAACTCGTGACAGTAGGTGTAAAATAGTAACCGTGGTGTACACTACGTGACGGACATGGCTTACTCCAGTAACTTCAACTGCGTACATAACTCGTGACAGTAGGTGTAAAATAGTAACCGTGGTGTACACTACGTGACGGACATGGCTTACTCCAGTAATTTCAACTGCGTACATAACTCGTGACAGTAGGTGTAAATATAGTAACCGTGGTGTACACTACGTGACGGACATGGCTTACTCCAGTAACTTCAACTGCGTACATAACTCGTGACAGTAGGTGTAATATAGTAACCGTGATGTACACTACGTGACGGACATGGCTTACTCCAGTAACTTCAACTGCGTACATAACTCGTGACAGTAGGTGTAATATAGTAACCGTGGTGTACACTACGTGACGGACATGGCTTACTCCAGTGACATCAACTGCGCACAAAACTCGTGACAGTAGGTGTAATATAGTGACCATGGTGTATACTACGGGACGGACATGGCTTACTCTAGTAACATGAACTGCACACATAACTCGTGACAGTAGGTGTAATATAGTGACCATGGTGTATACTACGGGACGGACATGGCTTACTCTAGTAACATGAACTGCGCACATAACTCGTGACAGTAGGTGTAATATAGTGACCATGGTGTATACTACGGGACGGACATGGCTTACTCTAGTAACATGAACTGCGCACATAACTCGTGACAGTAGGTGTAATATAGTGACCATGGTGTATACTACGGGACGGACATGGCTTACTCTAGTAACATGAACTGCGCACATAACTCGTGACAGTAATCAAATCAAATCTTTAATTGTTCGTCACAATTACACATTGTATGGCAAACGTCAGAATTAATTATAAATTTAAAACTCGCATATCACATTACCACTACGTCGAAACTTACATAATTTTCATGCATTCAAGTCTCATTCATCCATCACCAATCTCAACCCACTTCCAGCGCTGGAGTCAGTGATCGAATTGGGCGGTCTCCCAGTTAAACGCCAGAAACTCGTCAACGCTGTAGAATGCATTTGACACCAGGAAGCGCTTAAGACGAGCTTTTGACGCCTTGGGCGTTTGGGCGTTTGTAATAAAATTTGGCAAACTGTTGATGAAATGAACACCTGCCTGCGAAGGCAAGTGCTCATAAACCACCGTTCTGTGTCTTCCAGTACGATAGTTATCTCTGCCTCTAGTCTCATACCCGTGTATGTCACGTCCCCTCGTTAGGGCACATTTAGACAAACAGAACCAAGATATTTCTAAAATGTAGAGACTGGGCAAAGTCAACAGTTGCAAAGTTTTGAATGCTGTCTTGCACGACTCTCTGAAATTCAACTTTGCGATGATACGAATAGTTTTTTTTTGCAATTTGAACACCCTCAGGAAATTATTGCCTGTAAAGGTCCCCCACAACACCACTCCATAGGAAAGATGAGAGTGAATTAGCCCATAATATGCCGCAATCAATACCTGACTGGGGCAGTACCGGGCCAAGGACCTCAAAACATATATTCCTGAGGACAGTTTGGCGCACACATGGTCAATGTGATTATTCTATGTCAACCCTCAAATCAAATCAAATCAAATCGTTTAATTGCAGTTGACAATATACATCGCATAGCAAACGTCAATTTTCATGTCTAAATTTTTTCCATTCATCCCACATCAAGGCCACATTTAAACTTACAACATTCAAACATTCACTCCCCATTCATTCCATGCCAATTACGCCCACTTTCGGCGCTGGAGTCAGTTTCCTCATCGCGTGGTCTCCCAGTTGAATGCCAGAAACTCATCAACACTGTAGAAAGCGTTTGATACGAGTTTTTAACACCTTGGGCGTTGAGGCATTTTTAATTTTGTTTGGCAATCTGTTTATAAAATGAACACCTGCCTGCGAAGGCAAATGTTCATAAACCACCGTTCTGTGCATTCCCGAACGGTAGTTATCTCTGCCTCTTGTCTCATATTCATGTATGTCTCGTCCTCTGGTTAAGGGACATTTAGACAAACAATATAAGGTTGTTTCTAAGATGTAGAGACATGGCAAAGTTAACAGTTGCAAATTTTTAAACGCTGTCCTGCACGACTCTCTGAAGTTTAAATTAGCGATAATGCGAATTGCTTTTTTTTGTAATTTGAAAACTCTCACAAAATTTTTGTTTGCACAGGCTCCCCACAAAACGATTCCATAAGAAAGGTGTGGATAAATTAGCCCGTGGTACGCCGTAATCAGTACCTGACTTGGGCAGTATTTTGCCAAAGATCTTAAGACATAAACTCCTGAGGATAATTTGGCACAAACATAATCAATGTGATTTTTCCATGTCAACCCTTGATCAAGGTGTATTCCAAGGAACTTTGAAGAATAGACTTCTTCCAATAATGTATCTGCAACCATAACAGCAGGACCTCTTTCAATATCTATAGAGCGCATTGAAAAGTTTAGGAAATTTGATTTTGATGAGTTTATTTGAAGATTGAGGCTATTGAAATGTTGGACACAATCGTTAAGGTCAACAAAGGTCTGTATTTCTAAATTTTGTTTTGTACCTCCTCTAAAACAGAGAGTCGTGTCATCTGCGTACTGCACAAGCTTTCCATGCAGTAGTGATGATTCAATGTCATTAACATATATCAAGAAAAGAATTGGACTGAGTATTGATCCCTGGGGAACTCCATATCGGAGTGCAGTAGGTTTTGAAATTTGATTCGAAATTTGGACGACCTGTGTTCTATGGTTTAGGAATGAACTAATCCATAAAAGTAGCACGCCTCGAATGCCGTGGGATTCTAATTTGTCAAGCAGTGTTTTGTGGTCAACACAGTCAAATGCTTTTGAAAGGTCAATAAATACACTTAATGTGTGATTATGACCTTCAATTCCCTCTACAACCATATCGACAAGATTCACTATAGCGTCAATTGTCGACTTTCCCTTTCTGAAACCAAATTGGTCGTCTGAAAGTTGGTTGTGTTTGTTTAAAAAATTTAGCATTCTTGACGAAAAAAGTTTTTCGAATATTTTGCTCAATACAGGCAAAATAGAGACAGGCCGATAGTTATTTACTGAATTGGGGTTATCTTTCTTATGAATTGGATGCACTTTTGCCAATTGTAGGAGAGAGGGAAAGACTCCTGTTAGAAACGATAGATTAACTAATTTGGTCAGTGGCTTCACTATATGCTTTGAGCATTTTTTTATGAGCCACATTGACATAAAATTAATGTCATTAGACTTTTTGTTTGGAAGTTGTTGAATTATTTGATTAATCTCTTCCTCAAACACAGGAGCCAGCACCAATGAGGTTGCTGGGCTCTGTCTACGCCTGGGGTTTCCTTGTGGAAGTGATGAACGAGGATCTCGCCCACCAGCAACAGATGCAAAAAATCTATTAAACTCGCTAGCGACCTCTGAGGCATCACTCACAAGTCTATCCCCTATTTGGACTTTTATTTGATTATTTTCGCGGCTTTTGTTGTTTATAATGTCCCAGACAGTTTTGGAAATATTTTTGGAAAAAAGAATTAATTTAGAAACATCATATGCTTTCGCAGCAATGATTACTTTCATATAAGTTCTTTTGTAAACTCGAAAAAAAGGCTTTAAATTGTTCGTTGGTCGTGGTTCTATTGATTTCTGAAAAAAACTTAAGTTTTTCCCTTGAAACAAGGATGCCTTTTGTAATCCAAGTATTTTGCGTCTTTTTTTGTACCGATTTTAACTGTTTTAGTAGGACAACAGGTGTTGAAATGGAAATTTAAATATTCATTAAAAGTTTTAAACTGCTGTTCTACCGGTTGTATCGAATTTAGAAAATCCCATTTTTCTTTAGAAAGGGAGGCGTTGAGGAGAGCAATATTTCCAGGCCTTGTGTCTCTTATTGTTTTGGGAATTTTCGGTTCTTTTTTGAATAGTTTACCTCTGATAATAGCCCTCTTGGCCATAGTGGTCAGAGATTGCTGTATTGACCACAGTCACTGCGACATCAGAGATATTATTAATAATGTTGTCTATAGCCGATTGAGTATTAGTGGTTACTCTTGTTGGAGATTTCACCAACAGTTCAAGATCAAATGATCTTAGCTAATCGACTAAACGCTTGGTAGATGGGTGATTGTTGTTTAGTGAATCAACATTAAAATCACCCATCAGAATGTAATTTTTTTGTTTACCAAGGTCCGTAAGTAAAGCTTCTATCTAAACTATAAAAGAAAACGTTTTCGTTTCCTCCAGGAGACCTGTATATGCCTACGACGACTAATTTTGATTTGTTTGTTTCAAGTTTGACCCCGACTGCTTCAAAATGTTTTTCAGACGTTTCTTTGATTGTAAAGTTTGTGAAGATACAATTTTGTTTTAAGAAAATAACAATACCCTAGTAACATCAACCGCGCACATAACTCATGACAGTAGGTATAATATAGTAACCGCACGGTGTACACTACGTGACGGACATGGCTTACTCCAGTAACATCAACTGCCCACATAACTCGTGATAGTAGGTGTAATATAGTAACCGTGGTGTACACTGCGGGAGGGACGTGAATAGACTCTTTTTGTCACTAAATTTTCGTTAATGTTTATAACGTTAACGTATCAAAAATGATGCAGTATTTCATGTCCTTCGGCACGCCAACAGTTCAAGGTTAGTGGTAAATTAATTTAGTTTAGAATTGTTACAATGAATTTAATTTTGTAAGACAATGCCCTGCGATATAGAATAAATTTTTTTTATAGAAATGAGATGTAAACCACAATAATTATAGAGGTCATTATCAATTTTTGTTTTTTTTTTTTATTTCAATAAACATAATTGTTTGACTTAACAAGTAAAATGTACTGGAACTAAATAACCGAAATTCACTTTTTAATATCGGTTACTTTAAGAGATATTTTAATTTTAATTAACAAATTCAAACGATTTTAATGCTAAGCAGAACATTTCTTTTCATTAGAAATGATAACTTCTTGCTGATTTACATACCGACTTGTAAAGTTATGACAAAACCATAAATAGTTCTACAGAGAGAAATACGAATTATGTAAATCGCACTGAATCTCATCTCTCTTCATAATTAACTGCTACAATATACTGTATAGATTAACATTTTTATATACTATTATGTTCATACTTCAAATAATTTAATTGAATCTATTAATAATTAAAACATTAATGTCATGATCATAATCATAATCATTATCAAATTATCTCTCTCTCTCTCTCTCTCCCCCCTCTACTTATTTAACAATACAAATGCTAGTTGGTTTTACATGTGTTGGTTTACAGTACAATAATTTAAATCAAAATGTTCTGCCACATTCTGTGAGACATTGTTCACATCGTGGTAGCTTTAGAAATAAACATAAGCACTTAGGAGTGAATGTTTATGAGAAGAGTATTATATCGGGATTAATTTAGTCCGGTGATATATAACATATCTAGAGAAGTTAGAAAGTAACAAGCTAGTATTATAACAATAATTGAAGCTTCTAGGAGGTATTACAATGTGGATTGGAGATTAGAGGCTCTTGAACAGCGACAGTCAGTCTGTAAACATGATCCCGAGAACTGTGGTCTGTGAGGCGGTAAATTGCGTCTTTGTTGAGATTTCAGCGTGTTTCAACATGTCAGAAGAAGAGACATAAACAGCTGATGTTTAAAACATACATATGTCAGGAGAACATTCTATTGACACTAACTCCAGTGGCGGCTCGACTTAATTATAAAGTTTTGTTTTGTGTCAGAGTTAAACTTTCTTGACGTTTTCAGAAGCAAACTGCTTAAATTACTGCCCGCTCAAAAGATGATTAAAGACTATTGTTTTCTAGAATACTAATAATGTACACATTTTGCTATCAGTCTAACGATCCCTACCATATATAATATAGTACTTTAAATTTTATAAAAATACTCTACTGCTTCTGGTTTTAAAACTACAGAGGCCACTTCTTTTACTTTAACACAAGTAACATAACATGGTAAAATGATTATTATTTTATATATATATATATATATAGAATTATTATTATTTTATATATTGTAAAGTGTTACTTAGATTTTTGCATTAACGTATAATATTCATTACAAATAAGATAACATGTAATCAATATTCAATACGTATTTTGAACAAATCAAAGCGAGTCCTCAATAAGATTCAGGAGGTAGATGTGGGATGGTCCTACATTTCCTGCTGTTGATTGTTCTCCGTCAGACAACACGAGGGTAGAACCCCCTTATGTTCTGTGTACTTCGGATATGAATAGTTAAAACAGGAAACGGGATTTGGATATCATGTGTACCTCATAAAACATTTAACTCTTCCACATTAAAAATTATTTATATTTCCTATTTTGTAATAATAATACATCTCGTTTATTTTTTACACCGACTGTAAATAAATATAAACCACGATAGAAACAATTATTAAGGCTGTAATAGAAAATTTATACTAAGTAGATTATTTTGAATTATAAATCTTCATTATTATTCTATTAATTTATTAGTTACATCGACTTTGAAAATCACTATTAACTATCAGATTAATAAAAGCAGACCAGTGCATAACCGTATTAACTACAAAATACTAAAACACGCGAGACCAGGATAGTTTACACTGCGTTGGACAGGGATTTCCAGATGGTTTCAATACACCGAACGGATAACATATGCTCTGAACAATTCTTTGTTTGAAGGTTATTTTTGACGATGGAAGGATTGTGAAGGAAACAGGATTTTTCCGGACATTTGCCATCGTTAAGTGAAACAAGAAAACAGTAACACTACGTTTCGAGATCTGCAATCTGATCTCTTCTTCAGGTAAAGAACTAACCTAATACATAATTACAAACTAGGTTAAAATAAACAAATCTTACTAAAGCGTTGTGGCACGCCTGAGTCAGGAATCACAACCTACATGTTGTATGTCAACTTCACTAACACTAAAGACATGCACTTAATAAAAAAAAACTACACAAAACACCAATCATTAAACTAAACTACGGAATACAGGTCACAATATGTCTTCACTCGTCTACTAACCATTTACGACTGACCAGAGGGGGTAGCCAATGGTAATCGTGACGGCCGGCTAAAACAAGATGGCGGAAATACAAGGGAAGGGGAACAGGAATGGGCCCTTTCGTTATTATTGGTTCATGCGAGATGAACTTCTTAAAACCATATTGTGACTCCGCATTGGTTTATTGCAAATATCCGATCCGTTTGATACTTTTGGTATTCTCTTTAGTTCATTTTTTAGAATTGGCAACCAAAGCGGCCTAATCTCGACTGATGGTTGACTGATTGGTTGGTCTGCCAATTTAATGTATGTTGCCTCAATTAATTTCCTTTTGAAGAAATGTGGTTCCCGATGTATTATGTGGGCTTCATCCCAATTCATATGATGGTCTTCGGACCAACAATGGTGTGCAATTTTTGACTTTTCTGTGAAACCCTTTCTCGTGTTTTCTTTGTGTTCTTTTATCCTTATGTTTAGTGGTCTTTTTGTCTCGCCTATGTATTCCCTATTGCAGCTACATTTTATACTGTAAACACAGTTTTTGGAATCCTGTGTGCCATTTTTTGGTTTTGTTTTTACGAGACTTTGTCTAAGAGTGTTGTGTGTTTTAAACGCGGTTCTAATGTTGTACTTTCTACCTACTCTTCTAATTTTCTCCGATAATCCCGGCACATAAGGGATTGACATAAACGCAAATTTATCACAATTCTGTTTTTCTGACTCAGGAATGATTCTTCTGGTTCGTTTGCACTTATTAATTACTAATTGAGGGTATCCATTGCTTCTGAGATCCGATTCAATTTTCTTAAATTCTTCTTTTAGTCCATCTTTATCTGAGCACAAGCTCTTTGCTCTATCAAACAACGAGTAGGCTACTCCTTCTTTGACAGATTTTTGATGGTTGGATTGATAATTTAAATATTTTCCTGTGTGTGTTATCTTTCGAAAAACAGTTGTCTTAAGGACATCCCTATCTCTTAATACACACACATCCAAAAAGGGAAGCTTGTTTTGGACTTCCACTTCCATTGTGAGGCGGATGGAAGGAGAAATACTATTAATGTGATTCAAGAAATTATTTAATTCAATGTCTCCATGAGAAAAAATAACAAAGGTATCATCCACATACCTCCACCAAATCTTCGGTTTGAACTGAGCTGAAGCCAAAGCTTTTCGCTCGAATTCCTCCATAAAGATATTGGCGAAAATAGGAGACAGTGGAGAGCCCATTGCCATCCCCTCATCTTGACGGTAAATTTTACCCTCTAACTCAAAATAATTGCATCGAGTGCATAGTTCTAACAGTTCCATAATTACTGGCACGGGAAGTTTAGTTCTATCGTTTAATGTTTGGTCTTCTTTGAGACGTGATTTAATAATTCCGAGAGTTTCTGGAACTGGTACATTTGTAAATAGACTTTCGACATCAAAACTTACCAGTTTGTCAGTTTCAGTCAACTTTAGGGATTTTGACTTCTCTACGAAATCCCTGGAATTTTTGATGAAAGAGTCAGTTTTTCCTACCAATGGTGTTAAGATGTCCAAGAGGACTTTAGACAATTCCCTGCAAGGTGAATCACGAGAACTAATGATGGGCCGGAGAGGGATGGTAGGTTTGTGGATTTTGGGAAGGCCATACATATGGGGGATTTTGGAGTGGTGAGGAGTTAATTTAGATCTAAATTTATCTGAAAAAAATTCTTTATGTTTTCTTAAGGTGTTTGCTACTTTGCGTTCAAATGTACATTTGAACGCAAAGTAGCAAACACCTTAAGAAAACATAAAGAATTTTTTTCAGATAAATTTAGATCTAAATTAACTCCTCACCACTCCAAAATCCCCCATATGTATGGCCTTCCCAAAATCCACAAACCTACCATCCCTCTCCGGCCCATCATTAGTTCTCGTGATTCACCTTGCAGGGAATTGTCTAAAGTCCTCTTGGACATCTTAACACCATTGGTAGGAAAAACTGACTCTTTCATCAAAAATTCCAGGGATTTCGTAGAGAAGTCAAAATCCCTAAAGTTGACTGAAACTGACAAACTGGTAAGTTTTGATGTCGAAAGTCTATTTACAAATGTACCAGTTCCAGAAACTCTCGGAATTATTAAATCACGTCTCAAAGAAGACCAAACATTAAACGATAGAACTAAACTTCCCGTGCCAGTAATTATGGAACTGTTAGAACTATGCACTCGATGCAATTATTTTGAGTTAGAGGGTAAAATTTACCGTCAAGATGAGGGGATGGCAATGGGCTCTCCACTGTCTCCTATTTTCGCCAATATCTTTATGGAGGAATTCGAGCGAAAAGCTTTGGCTTCAGCTCAGTTCAAACCGAAGATTTGGTGGAGGTATGTGGATGATACCTTTGTTATTTTTTCTCATGGAGACATTGAATTAAATAATTTCTTGAATCACATTAATAGTATTTCTCCTTCCATCCGCCTCACAATGGAAGTGGAAGTCCAAAACAAGCTTCCCTTTTTGGATGTGTGTGTATTAAGAGATAGGGATGTCCTTAAGACAACTGTTTTTCGAAAGATAACACACACAGGAAAATATTTAAATTATCAATCCAACCATCAAAAATCTGTCAAAGAAGGAGTAGCCTACTCGTTGTTTGATAGAGCAAAGAGCTTGTGCTCAGATAAAGATGGACTAAAAGAAGAATTTAAGAAAATTGAATCGGATCTCAGAAGCAATGGATACCCTCAATTAGTAATTAATAAGTGCAAACGAACCAGAAGAATCATTCCTGAGTCAGAAAAACAGAATTGTGATAAATTTGCGTTTATGTCAATCCCTTATGTGCCGGGATTATCGGAGAAAATTAGAAGAGTAGGTAGAAAGTACAACATTAGAACCGCGTTTAAAACACACAACACTCTTAGACAAAGTCTCGTAAAAACAAAACCAAAAAATGGCACACAGGATTCCAAAAACTGTGTTTACAGTATAAAATGTAGCTGCAATAGGGAATACATAGGCGAGACAAAAAGACCACTAAACATAAGGATAAAAGAACACAAAGAAAACACGAGAAAGGGTTTCACAGAAAAGTCAAAAATTGCACACCATTGTTGGTCCGAAGACCATCATATGAATTGGGATGAAGCCCACATAATACATCGGGAACCACATTTCTTCAAAAGGAAATTAATTGAGGCAACATACATTAAATTGGCAGACCAACCAATCAGTCAACCATCAGTCGAGATTAGGCCGCTTTGGTTGCCAATTCTAAAAAATGAACTAAAGAGAATACCAAAAGTATCAAACGGATCGGATATTTGCAATAAACCAATGCGGAGTCACAATATGGTTTTAAGAAGTTCATCTCGCATGAACCAATAATAACGAAAGGGCCCATTCCTGTTCCCCTTCCCTTGTATTTCCGCCATCTTGTTTTAGCCGGCCGTCACGATTACCATTGGCTACCCCCTCTGGTCAGTCGTAAATGGTTAGTAGACGAGTGAAGACATATTGTGACCTGTATTCCGTAGTTTAGTTTAATGATTGGTGTTTTGTGTAGTTTTTTTTTTATTAAGTGCATGTCTTTAGTGTTAGTGAAGTTGACATACAACATGTAGGTTGTGATTCCTGACTCAGGCGTGCCACAACGCTTTAGTAAGATTTGTTTATTTTAACCTAGTTTGTAATTATGTATTAGGTTAGTTCTTTACCTGAAGAAGAGATCAGATTGCAGATCTCGAAACGTAGTGTTACTGTTTTCTTGTTTCACTTAACGATGGCAAATGTCCGGAAAAATCCTGTTTCCTCTGAACAATCTCACACCGAAACAATGTCTGAGTTCCAATGAGCATTAATCATGTTAGACCGCGGCACATTAGTGTAAAATCAAACTTTTTCACAATATTTAATATTCTAAAGGTTCTGCCAGACACCTATGTGGCCTCAGAATGACTGCATTTATATTAGTTACACCCAAGAGCATTTTTTCGACGATATAACAGATGCCAAACCGCGCCCGGTGAGTCTTTCTTCAACCGTAAAGTGCTATCGCCAGTGACGTCGATATCGATCAAGCACCTCACACACATCAGAGTTGTGACTTCCTGTATAAATACAGTGTTGACAGAAGCCGAGAACTGTGTGTGTGTGTGTGTGTGTGTGTGTGTGTGTGTGTGTGTGTGTGTGTGTGTGTGTGTGTGTGTGTGTGTGTGTGTGTGTGTGTGTGTGTGTGTGTGTGTGTGTGTGTGTGTGTGTGTGTGTGTGTGTTGTTTATTCTCGGTGGCTTCCATCCGATCAAGATTGGAGAGGTTATCATTTGGTTTTACGACGTTATAGTTAAACTTATAACTGAATACCTGTACTGAATATTCTTAGTATTTAAATATTCCACTTAGACCGTTGGGCAAACAATAGGATAACATATAATTAAAAGCGTATAGGAAAAGCTGAAATATTGTATGTCTCAGTATTTATCTGCTAATACATTACCATTTTATACAATATATGATTCATTGTTTTTATCCGTTTGGCCCAGACATACTAACTATGAATTCAATTTTGAATCCAGTGCAACCGTAAAAATATGGAAAGCCCTGATAAATTATATAATTTATACTAATGTCGTCTCTCCAAAGCGCCAGTACACTTCTATAATTTACTTCTGAATTTACAGGTACTTCTGTATCACTACGTGTACAATGGTAACTTCTCCAGGACAAATAATATTGAATTAATCTTTTTTTGGAAACTAACTTCTGAATGTTAAACAATTAGATTATAGGTACTTCTACTATACATATCTCTTCTCAAGCGATTATATTTAATATTTACGAATTTAAATTATCGTCTAATTATATTCATACTTTATAAATTTGATTATAATTTCTTCTATAATAACAGTTTATATCTCTTCTGAACCGCTTCTATTTAATATTTAAAAATAACAAATATTGCTGCATTATTTCTATTATTATTTTGAATAAATTTTACTGCGTTTCCTGTAAATAATGGAATGACTAAAAGTCTGTTTATAACATTTTTGACACAGAAAATGTATTAAAACGTGATATCGTTAATTTATTACGTATGAGAAGAAACAAACATTTTAGTAAACCTTTAACGGAACAGCTTTACTTACAAACAGTTGAGTAGGATTGCCGGAGTTAATTGTTACTTGTGGCTACCTCGACCAGATCACGAGCCATTTGAGATAACTGTAGGGATAATGGAGATTGTTCTTCGGAAGAGAGTCAATGTTCAGTTTCCAGCAGTTACGATTCGCACTGACTACAGCTGACATTACAAGTTCCATGGAACACTGTCACTAGCCAAACTTAAACTCTACTCTATACTGTACAATTTGAGATAACTGTGGGGATAATGGAGATTGTTCTTCGGAAGAGGGTCAATGTTCAGTTTCCAGCAGTTACAATTCGCACTGACTACAGCTGACATTACAAGTTCCATGGAACACTGTCACTAGCCAAACTTAAACTCTACTCTATACTGTACAATTTGAGATAACTGTGGGGATAATGGAGATTGTTCTTCGGAAGAGGGTCAATGTTCAGTTTCCAGCAGTTACAATTCGCACTCTACAGCTGACATTACAAGTTCCATGGAACACTGTCACTAGCCAAACTTAAACTCTACTCTATACTGTACAATTTGAGATAACTGTGGGGATAATGGAGATTGTTCCTCGGAAGAGAGTCAATTTTCAGTTTCCAGCAGTTACGATTCGCACTGACTACAGCTGACATTACAAGTTCCATGGAACACTGTCACTAGCCAAACTTAAACTCTACTCTATACTGTACAATTTGAGATAACTGTGGGGATAATGGAGATTGTTCTTCGGAAGAGAGTCAATGTTCAGTTTCCAGCAGTTACGATTCGCACTGACTACAGCTGACATTACAAGTTCCATGGAACACTGTCACTAGCCAAACTTAAACTCTACTCTATACTGTACAATTTGAGATAACTGTGGGGATAATGGAGATTGTTCTTCGGAAGAGAGTCAATTTTCA
Source organism: Homalodisca vitripennis (assembly GCF_021130785.1). NCBI lineage: Eukaryota > Metazoa > Arthropoda > Insecta > Hemiptera > Cicadellidae > Homalodisca > Homalodisca vitripennis. The sequence goes on from NC_060209.1 coordinate 4,032,928, forward strand.
GTTTCCAGCAGTTACGATTCGCACTGACTACAGCTGACATTACAAGTTCCATGGGACACTGTCACTAGCCAAACTTAAACTCTACTCTATACTGTACAATTTGAGATAACTGTGGGGATAATGGAGATTGTTCTTCGGAAGAGAGTCAATGTTCAGTTTCCAGCAGTTACAATTCGCACTGACTACAGCTGACATTACAAGTTCCATGGAACACTGTCACTAGCCAAACTTAAACTCTACTCTATACTGTACAATTTGAGATAACTGTGGGGATAATGGAGATTTTTCATCGGAAGAGAGTCAATTTTCAGTTTCCAGCAGTTACGATTCGCACTGACTACAGCTGACATTACAAGTTCCATGGAACACTGTCACTAGCCAAACTTAAACTCTACTCTATACTGTACAATTTGAGATAACTGTGGGGATAATGGAGATTGTTCTTCGGAAGAGAGTCAATGTTCAGTTTCCAGCAGTTACGATTCGCACTGACTACAGCTGACATTACAAGTTCCATGGAACACTGTCACTAGCCAAACTTAAACTCTACTCTATACTGTACAATTTGAGATAACTGTGGGGATAATGGAGATTGTTCTTCGGAAGAGAGTCAATGTTCAGTTTCCAGCAGTTACGATTCGCACTGACTACAGCTGACATTACAAGTTCCATGGAACACTGTCACTAGCCAAACTTAAACTCTACTCTATACTGTACAATTTGAGATAACTGTGGGGATAATGGAGATTGTTCTTCGGAAGAGAGTCAATGTTCAGTTTCCAGCAGTTACGATTCGCACTGACTACAGCTGACATTACAAGTTCCATGGAACACTGTCACTAGCCAAACTTAAACTCTACTCTATACTGTACAATTTGAGATAACTGTAGGGATAATGGAGATTGTTCTTCGGAAGAGAGTCAATGTTCAGTTTCCAGCAGTTACAATTCGCACTGACTACAGCTGACATTACAAGTTCCATGGAACACTGTCACTAGCCAAACTTTATGTTACAGAATTTATGTTACAGCCACGATAAAAAACATATACTCGTTGGTATGTCACTCAAAAAACGTCTGGTATTTGGTGAAATGCTTTATTCTTTATGTACGTTATGTGGTGGCGTTTATACTAACGCCTATATTACGAAAATAAATACATATGTCGGTATGAGGAGTCTGCCCCCGTAAAAAATCTTCTTCTGCATACTTTTAATAAAATTCTGGTCTGAGAATCATTCGGTGCCGTCTAAGCGTTTGTGCATTGTTGTCTCGATCAAGAAAATATATACATTACATTGGGCTGCAAAGTCTTCGTCTATGAAAAACTGACTACTTCTTGCCATTATCATCTCCTTCAAAATTATTTATTGTCATGTTCTAGAGAAATAAAGCATTTCAATCAAAAAATTCGAATATAGCTTATTAAAAAACCAACCATTACACTCTACAATAAGACAGGTTTTGCGAACTGAGGAGGAACATCATCTTGTTGGAAGATTGCTTGATCCGTTTCTGGAACCTTAAAACGAAGCAAGACTTGTTCATTTCAAACCTGTTCATACCAATTCCCAGTCATTGAACTGCCTGAAGTGTCGTAAGATAGTATCCCATTAAAACTGTCAGCTATCCAAACAGTGATTCCTTTTGATTTAAAAAAGAGTGTTCAAGAATGTGAGGATTAGCGGTGTTTAAATAATTAAAATTATGCTTATTTACAGCACCATTGCGGTAGAAAGTATACTATTCTGAAAAAAACAATTAGAGTATACCAGCTACGATCTAGCTCATAAAACTCAATGATACGAATAAAATTCCATTCTACTGTCCAGATCATCTTCAAGAAGATTATGGACTAGGTAAATTTTGTAAAATTCAATTCTGTTTTTGTTTTTCTTAATTATTCTCTGTATTTTGGAAAACCAGTTTCAAGTCCAACCTTACTTAGTGATTTCGGTTTATCTGGAAAGCGGTGCATTGATATGCATACTACTACTTCTCTTTCCTCATTTGATCCTCTAGAGTATTTTTTTACAACACTTCTAGATTCTAATAAAAGATTTTTCCACTTAGTTATTGTTGATTGCTAGGTGGTTCAACTCCTGGTAAGCAACCTGAAATTGTCTAATTGCTTTTATAATGTTGCCACAAGCAATAGCCCACGCACAACACTTAACTTTTTGTGCAACATTAAAATCCGTTTCTGGAACTACCATATCAGTAAAACTGTAATGAAGGAGGTTAGTTTACATTTTTATAGCACAAGCAATATTTTTCAATCAAACAGCTGTTTTTAACAATGAGCGTTATTAAAAAACTTCTTCTAAACTGCAAAGCAGTAGTCAAATCAGGTAAACCAAAAAATGAATTTTTATAAGAAGGGAAATGGTAAGATTTTCGATTTCACAATGATACGAAGCTTTAATTTCCACATAATATTTTTGAAACCTGCTTTATTAATTGCGTAGAGTTTTAAAAATTTTCGGTGCATAAATGGGTAAGTAATATCAAATCAAACATTTTAATCTCTTCGTGGGACACTCAGTATACATATATCCGAAAGGTCTTCTATGGTCAAATAACATATACTTTTATCCGCAGTAATCTAATTCCTATCGAAGTTATTTCCAGCGCAGTAGTAGCGTTTGTGTTATCCTATTATTGTAAAAGTCATTGAGTCTGAAAAGTTTTCCCGGCATCGTAATTTACTTTCGGACTAGTTTATTTCCAGTACTGGTAGTCTGATGAGTACAACATACGCATATATGACAAATGCCAACATTTTAGGACAGCTACTAGTTGAGCAGTACATAACAGAACATCGTGACTGTATAAGATAATGGATACTAGAATACAAACAGGAGTACATGTGCCTGTATCTGTTGCCTGAGATGGAACTGCACTTTCACTGGTTAGCAAAACTTACTCATAATGAAGGTAACCGTATCAAATAATGTGGCTGAACAGTGAAAGTGTCCATTATATAACGTTGGGATTTACCCAGAGCAATCCTGAAAAATTAATATTTGAATATTACAATGTAGCAGCACGCCACACCACGTGTCGCGTAACAGGCTTTACAGATGTTGATTTAACATTTATAGCTTACTTCTTATTTACAATGTAGCAGCACGCCACACCACGTGTCGCGTAACAGGCTTTACAGATGTTGATTTAACATTTATAGCTTCCTTCTTATTTACACTGTAGCAGCACGCCACACCACGTGTCGCGTAACAGGCTTTACAGATGTTGATTTAACATTTATAGCTTACTTCTTATTTACAATGTAGCAGCACGCCACACCACGTGTCGCGTAACAGGCTTTACAGATGTTGATTTAACATTTATAGCTTACTTCTTATTTACAATGTAGCAGCACGCCACAACACGTGTCGCGTAACAGGCTTTACAGATGTTGATTTAACATTTATAGCTTACTTCTTATTTACACTGTAGCAGCACGCCACAACACGTGTCGCGTAACAGGCTTTACAGATGTTGATTTAACATTTATAGCTTACTTCTTATTTACACTGTAGCAGCACGCCACACCACGTGTCGCGTAACAGGCTTTACAGATGTTGATTTAACATTTATAGCTTACTTCTTATTTACAATGTAGCAGCACGCCACACCACGTGTCGCGTAACAGGCTTTACATATGTTGATTTAACATTTATAGCTTACTTCTTATTTACAATGTAGCAGCACGCCACACCACGTGTCGCGTAACAGGCTTTACAGATGTTGATTTAACATTTATAGCTTACTTCTTATTTACAATGTAGCAGCACGCCACACCACGTGTCGCGTAACAGGCTTTACAGATGTTGATTTAACATTTATAGCTTACTTCTTATTTACAATGTAGCAGCACGCCACACCACGTGATGCGTAACAGGCTTTACAGATGTTGATTTAACATTTATAGCTTACTTCTTATTTACACTGTAGCAGCACGCCACACCACGTGTCGCGTAACAGGCTTTACAGATGTTGATTTAACATTTATAGCTTACTTCTTATTTACAATGTAGCAGCACGCCACACCACGTGTCGCGTAACAGGCTTTACAGATGTTGATTTAACATTTATAGCTTACTTCTTATTTACACTGTAGCAGCACGCCACACCACGTGTCGCGTAACAGGCTTTACAGATGTTGATTTAACATTTATAGCTTACTTCTTATTTACAATGTAGCAGCACGCCACACCACGTGTCGCGTAACAGGCTTTACAGATGTTGATTTAACATTTATAGCTTACTTCTTATTTACAATGTAGCAGCACGCCACACCACGTGTCGCGTAACAGGCTTTACAGATGTTGATTTAACATTTATAGCTTACTTCTTATTTACAATGTAGCAGCACGCCACACCACGTGTCGCGTAACAGGCTTAACAGATGTTGATTTAACATTTATAGCTTACTTCTTATTTACACTGTAGCAGCACGCCACACCACGTGTCGCGTAACAGGCTTTACAGATGTTGATTTAACATTTATAGCTTACTTCTTATTTACAATGTAGCAGCACGCCACACCACGTGTCGCGTAACAGGCTTTACAGATGTTGATTTAACATTTATAGCTTACTTCTTATTTACAATGTAGCAGCACGCCACACCACGTGTCGCGTAACAGGCTTTACAGATGTTGATTTAACATTTATAGCTTACTTCTTATTTACAATGTAGCAGCACGCCACACCACGTGTCGCGTAACAGGCTTTACAGATGTTGATTTAACATTTATAGCTTACTTCTTATTTACAATGTAGCAGCACGCCACACCACGTGTCGCGTAACAGGCTTTAACAGATGTTGATTTAACATTTATAGCTTACTTCTTATTTACAATGTAGCAGCACGCCACACCACGTGTCGCGTAACAGGCTTTACAGATGTTGATTTAACATTTATAGCTTACTTCTTATTTACAATGTAGCAGCACGCCACACCACGTGTCGCGTAACAGGCTTTACAGATGTTGATTTAACATTTATAGCTTACTTCTTATTTACAATGTAGCAGCACGCCACACCACGTGTCGCGTAACAGGCTTTACAGATGTTGATTTAACATTTATAGCTTACTTCTTATTTACAATGTAGCAGCACGCCACACCACGTGTCGCGTAACAGGCTTTACAGATGTTGATTTAACATTTATAGCTTACTTCTTATTTACAATGTAGCAGCACGCCACACCACGTGTCGCGTAACAGGCTTTACAGATGTTGATTTAACATTTATAGCTTACTTCTTATTTACAATGTAGCAGCACGCCACACCACGTGTCGCGTAACAGGCTTTACAGATGTTGATTTAACATTTATAGCTTACTTCTTATTTACAATGTAGCAGCACGCCACACCACGTGTCGCGTAACAGGCTTTACAGATGTTGATTTAACATTTATAGCTTACTTCTTATTTACAATGTAGCAGCACGCCACACCACGTGTCGCGTAACAGGCTTAACAGATGTTGATTTAACATTTATAGCTTACTTCTTATTTACAATGTAGCAGCACGCCACACCACGTGTCGCGTAACAGGCTTTACAGATGTTGATTTAACATTTATAGCTTACTTCTTATTTACAATGTAGCAGCACGCCACACCACGTGTCGCGTAACAGGCTTTACAGATGTTGATTTAACATTTATAGCTTACTTCTTATTTACAATGTAGCAGCACGCCACACCACGTGTCGCGTAACAGGCTTTACAGATGTTGATTTAACATTTATAGCTTACTTCTTATTTACAATGTAGCAGCACGCCACACCACGTGTCGCGTAACAGGCTTTACAGATGTTGATTTAACATTTATAGCTTACTTCTTATTTACAATGTAGCAGCACGCCACACCACGTGTCGCGTAACAGGCTTTACAGATGTTGATTTAACATTTATAGCTTACTTCTTATTTACAATGTAGCAGCACGCCACACCACGTGTCGCGTAACAGGCTTTACAGATGTTGATTTAACATTTATAGCTTACTTCTTATTTACAATGTAGCAGCACGCCACACCACGTGTCGCGTAACAGGCTTTACAGATGTTGATTTAACATTTATAGCTTACTTCTTATTTACAATGTAGCAGCACGCCACACCACGTGTCGCGTAACAGGCTTTACAGATGTTGATTTAACATTTATAGCTTACTTCTTATTTACAATGTAGCAGCACGCCACACCACGTGTCGCGTAACAGGCTTTACAGATGTTGATTTAACATTTATAGCTTACTTCTTATTTACAATGTAGCAGCACGCCACACCACGTGTCGCGTAACAGGCTTTACAGATGTTGATTTAACATTTATAGCTTACTTCTTATTTACAATGTAGCAGCACGCCACACCACGTGTCGCGTAACAGGCTTTACAGATGTTGATTTAACATTTATAGCTTACTTCTTATTTACAATGTAGCAGCACGCCACACCACGTGTCGCGTAACAGGCTTTACAGATGTTGATTTAACATTTATAGCTTACTTCTTATTTACAATGTAGCAGCACGCCACACCACGTGTCGCGTAACAGGCTTTACAGATGTTGATTTAACATTTATAGCTTACTTCTTATTTACAATGTAGCAGCACGCCACACCACGTGTCGCGTAACAGGCTTTACAGATGTTGATTTAACATTTATAGCTTACTTCTTATTTACAATGTAGCAGCACGCCACACCACGTGTCGCGTAACAGGCTTTACAGATGTTGATTTAACATTTATAGCTTACTTCTTATTTACAATGTAGCAGCACGCCACACCACGTGTCGCGTAACAGGCTTTACAGATGTTGATTTAACATTTATAGCTTACTTCTTATTTACAATGTAGCAGCACGCCACACCACGTGTCGCGTAACAGGCTTTACAGATGTTGATTTAACATTTATAGCTTACTTCTTATTTACAATGTAGCAGCACGCCACACCACGTGTCGCGTAACAGGCTTTACAGATGTTGATTTAACATTTATAGCTTACTTCTTATTTACAATGTAGCAGCACGCCACACCACGTGTCGCGTAACAGGCTTTACAGATGTTGATTTAACATTTATAGCTTACTTCTTATTTACAATGTAGCAGCACGCCACACCACGTGTCGCGTAACAGGCTTTACAGATGTTGATTTAACATTTATAGCTTACTTCTTATTTACAATGTAGCAGCACGCCACACCACGTGTCGCGTAACAGGCTTTACAGATGTTGATTTAACATTTATAGCTTACTTCTTATTTACAATGTAGCAGCACGCCACACCACGTGTCGCGTAACAGGCTTTACAGATGTTGATTTAACATTTATAGCTTACTTCTTATTTACAATTTAGCAGCACGCCACACCACGTGTCGCGTAACAGGCTTAACAGATGTTGATTTAACATTTAAAGCTTACTTCTTATTTACACTGTAGCAGCACGCCACACCACGTGTCGCGTAACAGGCTTTACAGATGTTGATTTAACATTTATAGCTTACTTCTTATTTACACTGTAGCAGCACGCCACACCACGTGTCGCGTAACAGGCTTTACAGATGTTGATTTAACATTTATAGCTTACTTCTTATTTACAATGTAGCAGCACGCCACACCACGTGTCGCGTAACAGGCTTTACAGATGTTGATTTAACATTTATAGCTTACTTCTTATTTACACTGTAGCAGGACGCCACACCACGTGTCGCGTAACAGGCTTTACAGATGTTGATTTAACATTTATAGCTTACTTCTTATTTACAATGTAGCAGCACGCCACACCACGTGTCGCGTAACAGGCTTTACAGATGTTGATTTAACATTTATAGCTTACTTCTTATTTACAATGTAGCAGCACGCCACACCACGTGATGCATAACAGGCTTTACAGATGTTGATTTAACATTTATAGCTCACTTCGTATTTACAATGTAGCAGCACGCCACACCACGTGTCGCGTAACAGGCTTTACAGATGTTGATTTAACATTTATAGCTTACTTCTTATTTACAATGTAGCAGCACGCCACACCACGTGTCGCGTAACAGGCTTAACAGATGTTGATTTAACATTTATAGCTTACTTCTTATTTACAATGTAGCAGCACGCCACACCACGTGTCGCGTAACAGGCTTAACAGATGTTGATTGAACATTTATATCTTACTTCTTATTTACAATGTAGCAGCACGCCACACCACGTGTCACGTAACAGGCTTAACAGATGTTGATTTAACATTTATATCTTACTTCTTATTTACAATGTAGCAGCACGCCACACCACGTGTCGCGTAACAGGCTTAACAGATGTTGATTTAACATTTATATCTTACTTCTTATTTACAATGTAGCAGCACGCCACACCACGTGTCGCGTAACAGGCTTAACAGATGTTGATTTAACATTTATATCTTACTTCTTATTTACAATGTTGCAGCACGCTACACCACGTGTCGCGTAACAGGCTTTACAGATGTTGATTTAACATTTATAGCTTACTTCTTATTTACAATGTAGCAGCACGCCACACCACGTGTCGCGTAACAGGCTTTACAGATGTTGATTTAACATTTATAGCTTAATTCTTTTTTACAATGTAACAGCACGCCACACCACGTGTCGCGTAACAGGCTTAACAGATGTTGATTTAACATTTATATCTTACTTCTTATTTACTATGTAGCAGCACGCCACACCACGTGTCGCGTAACAGGCTTTACAGATGTTGATTTAACATTTATAGCTTACTTCTTATTTACAATGTAGCAGCACGCCACACCACGTGTCGCGTAACAGGCTTTACAGATGTTGATTTAACATTTATAGCTTACTTCTTATTTACAATTTAGCAGCACGCCACACCACGTGTCGCGTAACAGGCTTAAAAGATGTTGATTTAACATTTATATCTTACCTCTTATTTACAATGTAGCAGCACGCCACACCACGTGTCGCGTAACAGGCTTTACAGATGTTAATTTAACATTTATAGCTTACTTATTATTAACAATGTAGCAGCACGCCACACCACGTGTCGCGTAACAGGCTTTAACAGATGTTGATTTAACATTTATAGCTTACTTCTTATTTACAATGTAGCAGCACGCCACACCACGTGTCGCGTAACAGGCTTAACAGATGTTGATTTAACATTTATAGCTTACTTCTTATTTACAATGTAGCAGCACGCCACACCACGTGTCGCTTGACAGGCTTTACAGATGTTGATTTAACATTTATAGCTTACTTCTTATTTACAATGTAGCAGCACGCCACACCACGTGTCGCGTAACAGGCTTTACATATGTTGATTTAACATTTATAGCTTACTTCTTTTTTACAATGTAGCAGCACGCCACACCACGTGTCGCGTAACAGGCTTTACAGATGTTGATTTAACATTTATAGCTTACTTCTTATTTACAATGTAGGAGCACGCCACACCACGTGTCGCGTAACAGGCTTAACAGATGTTGATGTAACATTTATAGCTTACTTCGTATTTACAATGTAGCAGCACGCCACACCACGTTTCGCGTAACAGGCTTTACAGATGTTGATTTAACATTTATAGCTTACTTCTTATTTACAATGTAGCAGCACGCCACACCACGTGTCGCGTAACAGGCTTTACAGATGTTGATTTAACATTTATAGCTTACTTCTTATTTACAATATAGCAGCACGCCACACCACGTGTCGCGTAACAGGCTTTACAGATGTTGATTTAACATTTATAGCTTACTTCTTATTTACAATGTAGGAGCACGCCACACCATGTGTCGCGTAACAGGCTTAACAGATGTTGATGTAACATTTATAGCTTACTTCTTATTTACAATGTATCAGCACGCCACACCACGTGTCGCGTAACAGGCTTTACAGATGTTGATTTAACATTTATAGCTTACTTCTTATTTACAATGTAGCAGCACGCCACACTACGTGTCGCGTAACAGGCTTTACAGATGTTGATTTAACATTTATAGCTTACTTCTTATTTACAATGTAGGAGCACGCCACACCATGTGTCGCGTAACAGGCTTTACAGATGTTGATTTAACATTTATAGCTTACTTCTTATTTACAATGTAGGAGCACGCCACACCATGTGTCGCGTAACAGGCTTTACAGATGTTGATTTAACATTTATAGCTTACTTCTTATTTACAATGTAGGAGCACGCCACACCATGTGTCGCGTAACAGGCTTTACAGATGTTGATTTAACATTTATAGCTTACTTCTTATTTACAATGTAGGAGCACGCCACACCATGTGTCGCGTAACAGGCTTTACAGATGTTGATTTAACATTTATAGCTTACTTCTTATTTACAATGTAGGAGCACGCCACACCATGTGTCGCGTAACAGGCTTTACAGATGTTGATTTAACATTTATAGCTTACTTCTTATTTACAATGTAGGAGCACGCCACACCATGTGTCGCGTAACAGGCTTTACAGATGTTGATGTAACATTTATAGCTTACTTCTTATTTACAATGTAGGAGCACGCCACACCATGTGTCGCGTAACAGGCTTAACAGATGTTGATTTAACATTTATAGCTTACTTCTTATTTACAATGTAGCAGCACGTCACACCACGTTTCGCGTAACAGGCTTTACAGATGTTGATTTAACATTTATAGCTTACTTCTTATTTACAATGTAGCAGCACGCCACACCACGTGTCGCGTAACAGGCTTTACAGATGTTGATTTAACATTTATAGCTTACTTATTATTTACAATGTAGCAGCACGCCACACCACGTGTCGCGTAACAGGCTTTACAGATGTTGATTTAACATTTATAGCTTACTTCTTATTTACAATGTAGCAGCACGCCACACCACGTGTCGCGTAACAGGCTTTACAGATATTGATTTAACATTTGTATCTTACTTCTTATTTACAATGTAGGAGCACGCCACACCATGTGTCGCGTAACAGGCTTAACAGATGTTGATGTAACATTTATAGCTTACTTCTTATTTACAATGTAGCAGCACGCCACACCACGTTTCGCGTAACAGGCTTTACAGATGTTGATTTAACATTTATAGCTTACTTCTTATTTACTATGTAGCAGCACGCCACACCACGTGTCGCGTAACAGGCTTTACAGATGTTGATTTAACATTTATAGCTTACTTCTTATTTACAATGTAGCAGCACGCCACAACACGTGTCGCGTAACAGGCTTTACAGATGTTGATTTAACATTTATAGCTTACTTCTTATTTACAATGTAGCAGCACGCCACACCACGTGTCGCGTAACAGGCTTTACAGATGTTCATTTAACATTTATAGCTTACTTCTTATTTACAATGTAGCAGCACGCCACACCACGTGTCGCGTAACAGGCTTTACAGATATTGATTTAACATTTGTATCTTACTTCCTAAGATGTGCTACGGACAGACAGACGTACAGAAACCATGCAGAAATGAAATATTTAACTCCCCCTGCTAGACAACGGAGAAACCCTTAATATAAATGAAAAATTATTCGCTAACGCTCAGTCCAGTCTCATAGATTAGCATACTCCACCGTTAAACTCCGTGTTTCCCATATAACAATGAAGTTTCTACTAATATTAAAGTAAAGTAAAGTGAACATTAAGTCTTTTTGGTCATTCGACTTCAAGACATCGTGCGCACAGACAGAGACCCCCTCAAGTTATACTTTTCGATAAGACTGAACCTAATACTTATAAAACTAAACAAAAACTTATATTACTGTTTTTCTTCTACACAACCACAGGTGTAAATAATTAAGATTTTTCTGGTAATAAAATTACAACGAAAATATATTATATGCTCATGCACGATAAGAATTATTAAGTAGTTGGAAAGAATTGAAAGACCTACTTAAGAAGACTTGAAATGAAATGTTACAACGAAATACATAAAATCTTCAAATTGAATTTATAATGAAGTTAGGCAAACTGTTTCTAAATTACATAACTTTCACAAGTCTTTGTCCCTACATCTCAACTTGGGACAAGTTAGAAACTACTTAATGACAGTTTATGACAGTAACTTTCCATAATAGAATATATCATTCAACGTTGAAACAAGTATATACACTGAGAAACCTTTTTACAATTATCGTCACCAAATATTATTTTGTACTAATCTGCATTCCTATAAATTATTGTATAGATTTTGTTACTTACCTATAATAACAATAAATCGCTGATAGGCTTTATCAAATCTCTAGAGCAATTGAACCAATTTGGCTAGTTAAAAACATTTGTTAAAATCAGTCAATTTTTGGGAGGTGCGTTTTATGTAATACGAGTATGTTGGTATATATTTTGTTACTTACCTATAATAACAATAAATCGCTGATAGGCTTTATAAAATCTCTAGAGCAATTGAACCAATTTGGCTAGTTAAAAACATTTGTTAAAATCAGTCATTTTTTGGTAGGTGCGTTGTATGTGATACGAGCATGTTGGTATATATTTTGTTACTTACCTATAATACAGTAAATCGCTGATAGGCTTTATAAAATCTCTAGAGCAATTGAACCAATTTGGCTAGGGAAAAACATTTGTTAAAATAAGTCATTTTTTGCGTTCCAGTTGGTGAATCTTAGATTGTCCAATAGTTTGTATGCGGTTCGTTGTAGTTCTCCTCACTTTATTATGTTCATTAAATCCACACTTTTGGATTATCAAAAAACGGATTGATAAACTATAGATCATATGTTTATATAAAAGCGTACGTGTGTATACCAAGCAGATAAATATATTTTACCTTTATAAACATGTGAGGGCAACTCCCTTTTAAACAGTTAAAACTGCCGTTGAAGCAGTGAGTAAAATCGTTACAGAATGTCATCCATGAATACCACAAAATATTCAAAGTGTATTCTTGAGAAGTTTTATATCCTCGTCTTTCAAAGTTTAATGCTCTTTCAGCCAGCTAAGTGAAACGAGCCTTACTTGAACGTTTTAATAGAACATTAGTGCTGAAACAACACTCAATTAATTTACATTTCAAATGGCTTCAACCTATCTATAACAATGTAATATATACAGAGGTTATTTCTTCTGTTAAATGTACACTTTTGGAGGGAATAAGTCACATTATTAGTAATAATATATCAGGAAACATAAATCTGCTGTAGAGGTGAATTTGGAATAGTACGCTTTGAGACTTTAGATGAAAAAACTAATAAACAAACTTGAACTAATAACATATTCACAATATATTTGCAAAACAGTGTCCCCAGTTACAAGGATCACAATATAAATTTTAGTAATTGTATTATAAAGAATAATAGAGAATAACTAAATACAGAATATTGCTTACTTATCAAGGCATTAAAACTAAAAGGAAACCAATTATAATTTAACACTTACTAGTCCAGATTTTAAAGTTAGAGCTCCACACTAGGTTGTACATACTATATATACTACATTGTACATACAACTACACTAGGTTGTAAATACTACTTATACTACATCGTACATACAACTACACTAGGTTGTACATACTATATATACTACATTGTACATACAACTACACTAGGTTGTACATACTATATATACTACATTGTACATACAACTACACTAGGTTGTAAATACTATATATATATACTACATTGTACATACAACTGCACTAGGTTGTAAATTTTATATATACTACATTGTACATACAACTACACTATTTTGTAAATACTATATATACTACATTGTACATACAACTACACTAGGTTGTAAATACTATATATATACTACATTGTACATACAACTGCACTAGGTTGTAAATTTTATATATACTACATTGTACATACAACTACACTATTTTGTAAATACTATATATACTACATTGTACATACAACTACACTAGGTTGTACATACTATATATACTACATTGTACATACAACTACACTAGGTTGTAAATACTATATATATATACTACATTGTACATACAACTGCACTAGGTTGTAAATGTTATATATACTACATTGTACATACAACTACACTATTTTGTAAATACTATATATACTACATTGTACATACAACTGCACTAGGTTGTAAATTTTATATATACTACATCGTACATACAACTACACTAGGTTGTACATACTATGTATACTACATTGTACATACAACTACACTATTTTGTAAATACTATATATACTACATTGTACATACAACTGCACTAGGTTGTAAATTTTATATATACTACATCGTACATACAACTACACTAGGTTGTACATACTATATATACTACATTGTACATACAACTACACTAGGTTGTAAATTTTATATATACTACATTGTACATACAACTGCACTAGGTTGTAAATTTTATATATACTACATTGTACATACAACTACACTATTTTGTAAATACTATATATACTACATTGTACATACAACTACACTAGGTTGTACATACTAAATATACTACATTGTACATACAACTACACTAGGTTGTACATACTATATATACTACATCGTACATACAACTACACTAGGTTGTACATACTATATATACTACATTGTACATACAACTACACTAGGTTGTACATACTATATATACTACATCGTACATACAACTACACTAGGTTGTACATACTATATATACTACATTGTACATACAACTACACTAGGTTGTACATACTATATATACTACATTGTACATAAAACTACATTAGGTTGTACATACTATATATACTACATTGTACATACAACTACACTAGGTTGTACATACTATATATACTACATTGTACATACAACTACACTAGGTTGTAAATACTATATATACTACATTGTACATACAACTGCACTAGGTTGTAAATTTTATATATATTACATTGTACATACAACTACACTATTTTGTAAATACTATATATACTACATTGCACATACAACTACTCTAGGTTGTAAATACTACATATACTACATTGTACATACAACTACACTAGGTTGTAAGTACTATATATACTACATTGTACATACAACTACACTAGGTTGTACATACTATATACACTACATTGTACATACAACTGCACTAGGTTGTAAATACTATATATACTACATTGTACATACAACTACACTAGGTTGTACATACTATATGTACTACATTGTACATTCAACTGCACTAGGTTGTAAATACTACATATACTACATTGTACATACAACTACACTAGGTTGTAAGTACTATATATATACTACATTGTACATACAACTACACTAGGTTGTACATACTATATACACTACATTGTACATACAACTGCACTAGGTTGTAAATACTATATATACTACATTGTACATACAACTACACTAGGTTGTAAATACTATATATACTACATTGTACATACAACTGCACTAGGTTGTAAATACTATATATACTACATTGTACATACAACTGCACTAGGTTGTAAATACTATATATACTACATTGTACATACAACTGCACTAGGTTGTAAATACTATATATACTACATTGTACATACAACTGCACTAGGTTGTACATACTATATATACTACATCGTACATACAACTACACTAGGTTGTACATACTATATATACTACATTGTACATACAACTACACTAGGTTGTACATACTATATATACTACATCGTACATACAACTACACTAGGTTGTACATACTATATATACTACATTGTACATACAACTACACTAGGTTGTACATACTATATATACTACATTGTACATAAAACTACATTAGGTTGTACATACTATATATACTACATTGTACATACAACTACACTAGGTTGTACATACTATATATACTACATTGTACATACAACTACACTAGGTTGTAAATACTATATATACTACATTGTACATACAACTGCACTAGGTTGTAAATTTTATATATACTACATTGTACATACAACTACACTATTTTGTAAATACTATATATACTACATTGCACATACAACTACTCTAGGTTGTAAATACTACATATACTACATTGTACATACAACTACACTAGGTTGTAAGTACTATATATACTACATTGTACATACAACTACACTAGGTTGTACATACTATATACACTACATTGTACATACAACTGCACTAGGTTGTAAATACTATATATACTACATTGTACATACAACTACACTAGGTTGTACATACTATATGTACTACATTGTACATTCAACTGCACTAGGTTGTAAATACTACATATACTACATTGTACATACAACTACACTAGGTTGTAAGTACTATATATACTACATTGTACATACAACTACACTAGGTTGTACATACTATATACACTACATTGTACATACAACTGCACTAGGTTGTAAATACTATATATACTACATTGTACATACAACTACACTAGGTTGTACATACTATATACACTACATTGTACATACAACTGCACTAGGTTGTAAATACTATATATACTACATTGTACATACAACTACACTAGGTTGTACATACTATATACACTACATTGTACATACAACTGCACTAGGTTGTAAATACTATATATATACTACATTGTACATACAACTACACTAGGTTGTAAGTACTATATATATATATATATATATATATATATATATATATATATATATATATATATTACATCGTACATACAACTACACTAGGTTGTAAATACTATATACACTACATCGTACATACAACTACACTAGGTTGTAAATACTATATATACTACATTGTACATACAACTGCACTAGGTTGTAAATTTTATATATACTACATTGTTCATACAACTACACTATTTTGTATATACTATATATATATTACATCGTACATACAACTACACTAGGTTGTACATACTATATATACTACATTGTACATACAACTACACTAGGTTGTACATAATATATATACTACATTGTACATACAACTACATTAGGTTGTACATACTATATATACTACATTGTACATACAACTACACTAGGTTGTAAATACTATATATATATATATATATATATATATATATATATTACATTGTACATACAACTACACTAGGTTGTACATACTATATATACTACATTGTACATACAACTACACTAGGTTGTAAATACTATATATACTACATTGTACATACAACTACACTAGGTTGTAAGTTTTATATATACTACATTGTACATACAACTACACTATTTTGTAAATACTATATATACTACATTGTACATACAACTGCACCAGGTTGTAAATTTTATATATACTACATTGTACATACAACTGCACTATTTTGTAAATACTATATATACTACATTGTACATACAACTGCACTAGGTTGTAAATTTTATATATACTACATCGTACATACAACTACACTAGGTTGTACATACTATATATACTACATTGTACATACAACTACACTAGGTTGTAAATTTTATATATACTACATTGTACATACAACTGCACTAGGTTGTAAATTTTATATATATACTACATCGTAAATACAACTACACTAGGTTGTAAATACTATATATACTACATTGTACATACAACTGCACTAGGTTGTAAATACTATATATACTACATTGTACATACAACTGCACTAGGTTGTAAATTTTATATATACTACATTGTACATACAACTACACTATTTTGTAAATACTATATATACTACATTGTACATACAACTGCACTAGGTTGTAAATTTTATATATACTACATCGTACATACAACTACACTAGGTTGTACATACTATATATACTACATTGTACATACAACTACACTAGGTTGTAAATACTATATATATATATATATTACATTGTACATACAACTGCACTAGGTTGTAAATACTATATATACTTCATTGTACATACAACTGCACTAGGTTGTAAATACTATATATACTACATTGTACATACAACTGCACTAGGTTGTAAATTTTATATATACTACATCGTACATACAACTACACTAGGTTGTACATACTATATATACTACATTGTACATACAACTACACTAGGTTGTACATACTATATATACTACATTGTACATACAACTACACTAGGTTGTAAATTCTATATATATATATATATATTACATTGTACATACAACTACACTAGGTTATACATACTATATATACTACATTGTACATACAACTACACTATTTTGTAAATACTATATATATATTACATTGTACATACAACTACACTAGGTTGTACATACTATATATACTACATTGTACATACAACTACACTAGGTTGTAAATACTATATATACTACATTGTACATACAACTGCACTAGGTTGTAAATACTATATATACTACATTGTACATACAACTGCACTAGGTTGTAAATTTTATATATACTACATTGTACATACAACTGCACTAGGTTGTAAATACTATATATACTACATTGTACATACAACTGCACTAGGTTGTAAATACTATATATACTACATTGTACATACAACTGCACTAGGTTGTAAATACTATATATACTACATTGTACATACAACTGCACTAGGTTGTAAATACTATATATACTACATTGTACATACAACTGCACTAGGTTGTAAATACTATATATACTACATTGTACATACAACTGCACTAGGTTGTAAATACTATATATACTACATTGTACATACAACTGCACTAGGTTGTAAATTTTATATATATATATTCTATTGTACATACTAGTACACTATTTTGTAAATACTATATATACTTTATTATACAGCTTTAATTACGAATAAAGAATAAACTATCTAAGTCACTTTCAAACCCTATGTTAATCGTTTAAAAGTACATTTTTAAGTATTAAGCAATACATTTAGGGGTTTTTCACCACCACTGTGTTGGTGTTCTGTCACAATCGGTTTAAGGTAATCTTGTCATCTCAAGCTATGAGTATAATTCTTATGATAGAGAAACACTCTTATGAATGGTGAACAGGTGAAAGAAGTGAAGTGAAGTAAGATGATAGCGTGTGATATGAACGTTACGTGTTAAATAAAGATTCCCACAGTCATTTTTGGACTAATGACAACACAAGTATTATAAAATCCGTTTGATCATATACTCTGGTGTGTTAGTGGAGTTTTCTTTCTCATATCTGTCTGTTGTTCTTGACCCGTTACATTCTACAAAGAGTATTTACGTGGATAATACAGAAGTATACTCGGGGTATTGTTAGGTTAGTGATGGCTCTACCATTGTATACTGTAAATTACATATAAAATACAAATTGCTTCTGGTTAGTCATAGATATTTTTTTGTCTGTTTAATACGACAATTTTGACTTTATATATGATTTTAATATAAATTCCTTTATGGAAATCTAAATTTAAAAAGAAAACGATGCTAAAAATTTGGAGATGGAGAAACACAATTTTATGAATATAAATGTTAGAAATGTTTGGTATAGAAATTAAAACACCTGAAACTTACAGAAAAGGTTTAGCACAAGAGTTATTGTGCCACCACTGCTTTGTGATAACGATGACAATAGTCCGTCCATCGAGCAAATTGTGCCTGTAGTATGACAAAGAAGCAAATAAATAAAGTGTATCGTAGCGTGAAGCTTGTTTCAACTATCTTAGCATTAAAAATTGCAAACCATCATTTGCCTCTTTGAAATAAATTTACGATGATATTACATCTGTTAATTTATTGCCACATTATTGGAATTTAAAATAGTCACTACTCAACTGTCCTTATATTGGATATATACTCGGCATTCCTCCACCTACTCCATATCTTCCATCTGTTAATAATGAGGAATAAATCAACGTTTTCTTCCTTCCGATAACTAATCACAGCCGCCAACTAAACCAGATATATAAAATAACCAGCGACATGCTTGCTGGGGGGGGAGAGAGTGTGCTAACGATTACCGAGTATTAGTGAAGACTACTTAGCAGCGCTTGTCTATAAGTAATAAGTTCCACTTCATTAGTAGCCCAGTATCCGTGGCTTTCCAATTCAGGGTGTGAAAACTTTAGTGCGAGTACAATGATTGGATACGCTCCAATATTTTTGAAACCAAATATTTGATTTAATATTGCAACGAATTATTTCCTATTCTACATACAATAAATATTTCACCAAAGTTAATCTCGTTCAAAGTAATCATACAAATTTAAGTTATATCACACACATCGAATTATTTCCTATTCTACATACAATAAATATTTCACCAAAGTTAATCTCGTTCAAAGTAATCATACAAATTTAAGTTATATCACACACATCGAACTATTTCCTATTCTACATACAATAAATATTTCACCAAAGTTAATCTCGTTCAAAGTAATCATACAAATTTAAGTTATATCACACACATCGAACTATTTCCTATTCTACATACAATAAATATTTCACCAAAGTTAATCTCGTTCAAAGTAATCATACAAATTTAAGTTATATCACACACATCGAACTATTTCCTATTCTACATACAATAAATATTTCACCAAAGTTAATCTCGTTCAAAGTAATCATACAAATTTAAGTTATATCACACACATCGAATTATTTCCTATTCTACATACAATAAATATTTCACCAAAGTTAATCTCGTTCAAAGTAATCATACAAATTTAAGTTATATCACACACATCGAACTATTTCCTATTCTACATACAATAAATATTTCACCAAAGTTAATCTCGTTCAAAGTAATCATACAAATTTAAGTTATATCACACACATCGAATTATTTCCTATTCTACATACAATAAATATTTCACCAAAGTTAATCTCGTTCAAAGTAATCATACAAATTTAAGTTATATCACACACATCGAATTATTTCTAGAAGCTTCATTAAGTGTTGCTCTTGGGTCTCAATAGGAATAAAGTGTTTTCAATTACTAATTTTGATAGGCTACGTAAGTAAGTTAAATTAGCAGCATATAACCTTACATCTAGACACAAATAAAGCGTCAAGGATGAGGATAAATCTATAAAATACTTTGGTTGGGGGTAAATTAAAACGAATCATAGAATAATAATAAAAGGAATAGCAAGAGAATATATATATATATATATATATATATATATATATATATATATATATATATATATATATATATATATTCTAATAACGAATTGATGTACTTTTAAAACAGTACTGTGAAAACACTAGTGTAGCATTTTATAAATTTATATGTATATCAAACATTATCCTCTGAAGGATCATCTGAGAGGACGTTGAGCGATGTCCGGAATATACCAAGCTATACTGCTAGCCTTAATGCCAACCCTCTTATGTTAGCTTCAGAGACTTTTAGTGCATTAATTTAACAAGAATTTTAATTTTGCTAATATCGTGTTGCTATTATAAATACATACAATTCATCGGCAATAAATACTCGTACAATTGTATATCGGTATACTTTATGAGCTACTGAACACACGCAATGCTTGTTCCCCCCATGACAACGGCCAACATTGGGAAAACATTAACAAGAGATACTCAGACAGCGTTCTATCTCTTTCCATCCTTTTAATATCAAGAACCAAAAGTAAATCAATGTCAAATACTGGTCAAAGAACCGTAAGCTATCTAACAGTAAATCTGTTAAACACACGATAGGAGTCCACAGTAAATCAATATAAAATAATAATCACACGAACAAAATTATCCAACAGTAAATCTACTAAACACACGTTGGCAATCCACAGTAAATTAATATAAAATATTGTTCAACGTACCATAAATTATCTAACAGTAAATTTGTTAAACACACGTTAGGAGTCCACAGTAAACTAATATAAAACACTGTTCACAGGAATATAAACTATCCAACAGTAAATCTGTCAAACTCACGTTAGGTAGGAGTCCGCAGTAAATTAATATAAAATACTGTTCAACGTACCATAAATAATTATCTAACAGTAAATCTGTTAAACACACGTTAGGAGTCCACAGTAAATTAATATAAAATACTGTTCACAGGAATATAAACTATCCAACAATAAATCTGTCAAACTCACGTTAGGTTGGAGTTCACAGTAAATCATTATAAAATACTGTTCACAGGAATATAAATATCCAACAGTAAATCTAATAAACACACGTTGGCAATCCACAGTAAATTAATAAAAAATACTGTTCAACGTACCATAAATTATCTAACAGTAAATCTGTTAAACATACGTTAGGAGTCCACAGAAAATTAATATAAAATACTGTTCACAGGAATATAAACTATCCAACAGTAAATCTGTCAAACTCACGTTAGGAAGGAGTCCGCAGTAAATTAATATAAAATACTGTTCAACGTACCATAAATAATTATCTAACAGTAAATCTGTTAAACACACGTTAGGAGTCCACAGTAAATTAATATAAAATACTTTTCACAGGAATATAAACTATCCTACAGTAAATCTGTCAAACTCACGTTAGGTAGGAGTTCACAGTAAATCATTATAAAATACTGTTCACAGGAATATAAATATCCAACAGTAAATCTATTAAATACACGTTGGCAATCCACAGTAAATTAATAAAAATTACTGTTCAACGTACCATAAATTATCTAACAGTAAATCTGTTAAACATACGTTAGGAGTCCACAGTAAATTAATATAAAATACTGTTCACAGGAATAAAAACTATCCAACAGTAAATCTGTCAAACTCACGTTGGGAGTCCACAGTAAATTAATATAAAATAATGTACCCAATAAATTAATATAAAATACTGTTCACAGGAATATAAACTACCCAACAGTAAAACTGTCAAACTCACGTTAGGAGTCCACAGTAATTTAATATAAAATACTGTTCACAGGAATATAAACTATCCAACAGTAAATCTGTCAAACTCACGTTAGGAGACCACAGTAAATTAATATAAAATACTGTACCCAGTAAATTAATATAAAATACTGTTCACAGGAATAAAAACTATCCAACAGTAAATCTTTCAAACTCACGTTAGGAGACCACAGTAAATTAATATAAAATACTGTTCACAGGAATATAAACTATCCAACAGTAAATCTGTCAAACTCACGTTAGGAGTCCACAGTAAATTAATATAAAATACAGTTCACAGGGATATAAACTATCCGACAGTAAATCTGTCAAACTCACGTTAGGTAGGAGTTCACAGTAAATCATTATAAAATACTGTTCACAGGAATATAAATATCCAACAGTAAATCTATTAAACACACGTTGGCAATCCACAGTAAATTAATAAAAAATACTGTTCAACGTACCATAAATTATCTAACAGTAAATCTGTTAAACAAACGTTAGGAGTCCACAGTAAATTAATATAAAATACTGTTCACAGGAATATAAACTATCCAACAGTAAATCTGTCAAACTCACGTTAGGTAGGAGTCCGCAGTAAATTAATATAAAATACTGTTCAACGTACCATAAATAATTATCTAACAGTAAATCTGTTAAACACACGTTAGGAGTCCACAGTAATTTAATATAAAATACTGTTCACAGGAATATAAACTATCCAACAGTAAATCTGTCAAACTCACGTTAGGAGACCACAGTAAATTAATATAAAATACTGTACCCAGTAAATTAATATAAAATACTGTTCACAGGAATATAAACTATCCAACAGTAAATCTTTCAAACTCACGTTAGGAGACCACAGTAAATTAATATAAAATACTGTTCACAGGGATATAAACTATCCAACAGTAAATCTGTCAAACTCACGTTAGGAGACCACAGTAAATAAATATAAAATACTGTTCACAGGAATATAAACTATCCAACAGTAAATCTGTCAAACTCACGTTAGGAGTCCACAGTAAATTAATATAAAATACTGTTCACATAAATATAAACTATCCAACAATAAATCTGTCAAACTCATGTTAGGAGTCCACAGTAAATTAATATAAAATACTGTTCACAGGAATATAAACTATCTAACAGTAGAACTGTCAAACTCGCTTTAGGAGTCCACAGTAAATTAATATAAAATACTGTCCACAGTAAATTAATATAAAATACTGTTCTCAGGAATATAAACTATCCAACAGTGAATCTGTCAAACTCACGTTAGGAGTCCACAGTAAATTAATACAAAATAATGTTCACAGGAATATAAACTATCCAACAGTAAATCTGTCAAACACACGTTGGCAATCCACAGTAAATTAATATAAAATACTGTTCAACGTACCATAAATTATCTAACATTAAATCTATTAAACATACGTTTGGAGTCCACAGTAAATTAATGTAACATACTGTTCACAGGAATATAAACTATCCAACAGTAAAACTGGCAAACTCACTTTAGGAGTCCACAGTAAAGTAATATAAAATACTGTACCCAGTAAATTAATATAAAATACTGTTCAACGTACCATAAATAATCTAACAGTAAATCTTTCAAACTCACGTTAGGAGTCCACAGTAAATTAATATAAAATACTGTTCACAGGAATATAGACTATCCAACAGTAAATCTGTCAAACTCACGTTAGGTAGGAGTTCACAGTAAATCATTATAAAATACTGTTCACAGGAATATAAACTATCCAACAGTAAATCTATGAAACACACGTTGGCAATCCACAGTAAATTATTATAAAATACTGTTCAACGTACCATAAATTATCTAACAGTAAATCTGTTAAACATACGTTAGGAGTCCACAGTAAATTAATATAAAATACTGTTCACAGGGATATAAACTATCCAACAGTAAATCTATCAAACTCACGTTAGGAGTCCACAGTAAATTAATATAAAATACTGTTCACAGGAATATAAACTATCCAACAGTAAATCTGTCAAACTCACGTTGGGAGTCCACAGTAAATTAATATAAAATACTGTTCACAGGAATATAAACTATCCAACAGTAAAACTTTCAAACTCACTTTAGGAGTCCACAGTAAATTAATATAAAATACTGTTCAACGTACCATAAACTATCCAACAGTAAAACTGTCAAACTCACTTTAGGAGTCCACAGTAAATTAATATAAAATACTGTACCCAGTAAGTTAATATAAAATACTGTTCACAGGAATAAAAACTATCCAACAGTAAAACTGTCAAACTCACGTTAGGAGTCCACAGTAAATTAATATAAAATACTGTTCACAGGAATATAAACTATCCAACAGTAAATCTGTCAAACACACGTTGGCAATCCACAGTAAATTAATATAAAATACTGTTCAACGTACCATAAATTATCTAACAGTAAATCTGTTAAACATACGTTAGGAGGCCACAGTAAATTAATGTAAAATACTGTTCACAGGAATATAAACTATCCAACAGTAAAACTGGCAAACTCACTTTAGGAGTCCACAGTAAAGTAATATAAAATACTGTACCCAGTAAATTAATATAAAATACTGTTCAACGTACCATAAATAATCTAACAGTAAATCTTTCAAACTCACGTTAGGAGTCCACAGTAAATTAATATAAAATACTGTTCACAGGAATATAGACTATCCAACAGTAAATCTGCCAAACTCACGTTAGGTAGGAGTTCACAGTAAATCATTATAAAATACTGTTCACAGGAATATAAACTATCCAACAGTAAATCTATGAAACACACGTTGGCAATCCACAGTAAATTATTATAAAATACTGTTCAACGTACCATAAATTATCTAACAGTAAATCTGTTAAACATACGTTAGGAGTCCACAGTAAATTAATATAAAATACTGTTCACAGGGATATAAACTATCCAACAGTAAATCTATCAAACTCACTTTAGGAGTCCACAGTAAATTAATATAAAATACTGTTCAACGTACCATAAATTATCTAACAGTAAATCTGTTAAACATACGTTAGGAGTCCACAGTAAATTAATATAAAATACTGTTCACAGGAATATAAACTATCCAACAGTAAAACTGTCAAACTCACTTTAGGAGTCCACAGTAAATTAATATAAAATACTGTACCCAGTAAGTTAATATAAAATACTGTTCACAGGAATAAAAACTATCCAACAGTAAAACTGTCAAACTCACGTTAGGAGTCCACAGTAAATTAATATAAAATACTGTTCACAGGAATATAAACTATCCAACAGTAAATCTGTCAAACACACGTTGGCAATCCACAGTAAATTAATATAAAATACTGTTCAACGTACCATAAATTATCTAACAGTAAATCTGTTAAACATACGTTAGGAGGCCACAGTAAATTAATGTAAAATACTGTTCACAGGAATATAAACTATCCAAAAGTAAAACTGGCAAACTCACTTTAGGAGTCCACAGTAAAGTAATATAAAATACTGTACCTAGTAAATTAATATAAAATACTGTTCACAGGAATATAAACTATCCAACAGTAAATCTTTCAAACTCACGTTAGGAGTCCACAGTAAATTAATATAAAATACTGTTCACAGGAATATAGACTATCCAACAGTAAATCTGTCAAACTCACGTTAGGTAGGAGTTCACAGTAAATCATTATAAAATACTGTTCGCAGGAATATAAACTATCCAACAGTAAATCTATGAAACACACGTTGGCAATCCACAGTAAATTATTATAAAATACTGTTCAACGTACCATAAATTTTCTAACAGTAAATCTGTTAAACATACGTTAGGAGTCCACAGTAAATTAATATAAAATACTGTTCACAGGGATATAAACTATCCAACAGTAAAACTGTCAAACTCACTTTAGGAGTCCACAGTAAAATAATATAAAATACTGTTCAACGTACCATAAATTATCTAACAGTAAATCTGTTAAACATACGTTAGGAGTCCACAGTAAATTAATATAAAATACTGTTCACAGGAATATAAACTATCCAACAGTAAAACTGTCAAACTCACTTTAGGAGTCCACAGTAAATTAATATAAAATACTGTACCCAGTAAATTAATATAAAATACTGTTCACAGGAATAAAAACTATCCAACAGTAAAACTGTCAAACTCACGTTAGGAGTCCACAGTAAATTAATATAAAATACTGTTCACAGGAATATAAACTATCCAACAGTAAATCTGTCAAACACACGTTGGCAATCCACAGTAAATTAATATAAAATACTGTTCAACGTACCATAAATTATCTAACAGTAAATCTGTTAAACATACGTTAGGAGGCCACAGTAAATTAATGTAAAATACTGTTCACAGGAATATAAACTATCCAAAAGTAAAACTGGCAAACTCACTTTAGGAGTCCACAGTAAAGTAATATAAAATACTGTACCCAGTAAATTAATATAAAATACTGTTCACAGGAATATAAACTATCCAACAGTAAATCTTTCAAACTCACGTTAGGAGTCCACAGTAAATTAATATAAAATACTGTCCACAGGAATATAGACTATCCAACAGTAAATCTGTCAAACTCACGTTAGGTAGGAGTTCACAGTAAATCATTATAAAATACTGTTCGCAGGAATATAAACTATCCAACAGTAAAACTGTCAAACTCACTTTAGGAGTCCACAGTAAATTAATGTAAAATACTGTTCACAGAAATATAAACTATCCAACAGTAAATCTGTCAAACTCACTTTAGGAGTCCACAGTAAATTAATGTAAAATACTCTTCACAGGAATATAAACTATCCAACAGTAAAACTCTCAAACTCACTTTAGGAGTCCACAGTAAATTAATGTAAAATACTGTTCACAGGAATATAAACTATCCAACAGTAAAACTGTCAAACTCACTTTAGGAGTCCACAGTAAATTAATATAAAATACTGTTCAACGTACCATAAATTATCTAACAGTAAATCTGTTAAACATACGTTAGGAGTCCACAGTAAATTAATATAAAATACTGTTCACAGGAATATAAACTATCCAACAGTAAAACTGTCAAACTCACTTTAGGAGTCCACAGTAAATTAATATAAAATACTGTACCCAGTAAATTAATATAAAATACTGTTCACAGGAATATAAACTATCCAACAGTAAATCTGTCAAACTCACGTTAGGAGACCACAGTAAATCAACATAAAATACTGTTCAACGTACCATAAATTATGCAACAGTAAATCTGTTTACCACACTTGTAAAGGAGCCAGTATTTTAAAGCAATGTAAATTATTTTTGAAGGACCATACATAAGCCAACAGAAAACCTTTTAAATATATAAAAATCATCCGTTGAAAAACAAATGAATAACATTTAATAAAACTGTAAATTCTCGTAAAACTAAAGAAACATTCCTTACAATCAACGGGGAATAACTTAACCAAAACAATCGAAAAAGTATCAATAATCTATAAAAATCAATGACAAATTATAGAAATTTGAGAAATATCACCATCTCTACGGTCTTACCCTATCGCTTTTACCGCTTTGATTATTTGGCAACTCTTTTCCCTAATTTGGCGGCAATATGTTTTAATATACGATTAAAATGTGTTAAAATAACAAAAATAAGTGATTATCCGAAAAATCTGAAAAAAATTCTAAACAAAAAAGTTATCCCTTTTTAAAAAAGAAATTTTAAAAAATTATTAAAGACATTACAAGTCTGGAAAACTTTTGAAAAACTAATCTTAAAAATAAAGATATTTACGAGAACGAGCTTATTTCTTGATGTAACTGAGCTATAGAAAACCAAAATAATGACTAACAAAACATGTGTAATATAGGAAAATTATGGGATTCAAGAGAAAAAGAAATATGTACATTTATTCAATAGTAAAAGAATTGAGTCAATTGTTTTATATATATATATATATATATATATATATATATATATATATATATATATATTTATTTATTTATTTATATATTATAACTGCTGATCAAACTAGTTCTGAAGTAATCGAACAAAAACAGGATAACATTTTATTAGTTTTATCCTCCACACATATTTTATTTAAGCAATATATTTTAAAAGATTTTCGCAAAGAATTACCCGTTTCCAAGTATAACATGTAATGCGACCAGAGTTCAAAACCTTGGTCGACAAATTCTTAGACAATGTAAAAAATAATAAACGATGTCTCTCATTAGAACGCGAATATGAATGATCTTTAGTAAATGGCGAAGCACATACTAATTCAATGTATTTTACTATAAATTCCGGTGAAATATAAAGTATTGATGATTATATCAATGATCAAATCAATAAATTATTGCATCGAGAACAAACAAAAAATATAAGTGCTAGATCTTAATAAACATCAAAACGCTGCAAGCCTTTGGCCTAAGTAAACGCCAAGTTATTAATACCAAATCATATATCGATTTGCCAAAGATAATAAAAATTTAAAGCTTGTGTGAACATCAAAAATAAAACGATTTCTGATTTATTTTCTCGATCAGGTGGGCTATTGAAAAACCTGAAAAAGATACTGACAAATATACAAATTTGTTCATAATGAAATATTTTCTGGATTTGAATATTCATTAACGTAAAAAAATGTAAAATTATTCAAAAAACGAAGTTTTTTATCCAAAATACAGATACCTGAGAACTCTCATAAAATATCTACAGTTATGATAAAACAGTTATTACCGTATCTTTACAAATTTAAGAAATATACCACGCAGAATTAAATATTGATCGAATATTGCAAAAAATTAGAAATTTCTCACTATGTTCTGAAAATGGACTTAAGTAGGCTTGTTTCCTCTCAATTATATAAACACGGACAATCACATTTGGTATGTAGATTCTGCAGAACATTTAGAAACTTTTAATCAATATAAGGTTTGTAGGCCACACTAAAAGAAATTTCCTTATCCGTACGAAATTTATATGAATTTTGAAAACATTTATGGCAAATTCCCACATTGTAAGAACGATCCACAAAAATTATCAAATACGAAGATTCAGAGGCATATTTTTCCTATGAGATTTCTCTATATTCTGTATCAAATGTTACGAACCACAAACCGATATATTATATGGTGAATAATAAAAATTTGATTAATATTAATACTGGTATATACCATCAAAATTGTTTGAAGAGCGTAAGAATTTTTCGAAATACATAGCTGAAAAATATAACTTCAAAAACAAAAACAAACCCTATGAAATCGACTGATAAAGAGGAGATTTTATATACAATTCCAACATTTGTAACGTTTGCGAATAAGAAATTTGTTGATGAGAACAAAAAAAGTAAAAGGTCATTGCCATACAACCGATAAATTTTGAGGAGCATCTCATAGTATTTTCAATCTGAATCGGAAATTTTCGCAAAATATCTCGGTTTTCAGCCACAATATGTCTAATAAAATTATGAAATTCATCTGTATATCAAAGAATTGTGTAAAACAATACGGAAATGTTGATTTGCTTGCAAGTACAGATGAGAAATATATCAATTATGCTGTACATTTTGGTTACAGACATGACTTCTATGGTAATAAATTTAGAAAATCGTACCATTTTCTTTTGTGGATGTAATAAAATTTATAGAATCGCCCATTTAAAAACTGAGAAAATGTAAAAAAATATTACTTTAAACAGACATAAATTATGTTATTTATACACATACATGTTATTATACATTTATAAAAAATCGCCAAATATTGAACACAATTTTAGAAAGACGGCCAAATGACGAAGGTCAAATATTCCCAATTCTTTCAGAAAAAGGCGTATTTCCCTATGAATGTAGCGGTAGTATAGAAAAACATAATCATATAGAACAAATTAAAACTCAATATTTTTACACAATTTTGACAGATGAGAGCGTTTCCGATAAAGATTATTAAAATTACTTGAATGTATGGAACAAATTGAGGGAGATAAATCTAGGAAATTACTCATATCTATAAAATATTCAACATATCCTATTACTTGCAAATATTTTCCGAAATTTTCGATCATTTTACTTTATTTCCTATAAACTCGATCCAGCTCACAATCTGACTGCCCCTAGTCTTGCTTGATATGTGATGCTAAATCTAACAAAAATCGATCTACAATTAATTAGTGATTATAATACATATTTGATGATCGAAGAAGTCATCAAACGTGGAACTTATCACTGTATAAAAATATATTTCCAAGCAAATAACAAGTATTTGAAAGCATTTTATGAGAAAATAAAGAGAATTAGTGTATGTTGATGCAAATGATCTCTACATCATTTTCGGTATTGGTTGGGCATTGCTTCAAAAATTTCCGTATAATGAAATAAAGTGGGTGCACCCTAACATGTATACAAAATAAGAGTGGAAAGACAGACACAGTTTTGGAAATTTCAAGAGATTATTATTATCGGTACTTTCTATAAGTTTATCTACAACATAAAGAATATTTACTTGAAAGTCATAGAGATTCCCCTGTTGCTCCAGAACATGATACAAACGAGCTGTGCACAACTCTTCTAACCAAAACCGAATATGTCGCTTATTCGAGATCTTCAAAATAGTACCTAAACTTGAAATGTTTTAGAAACATGTTAATAGAGTGATCGCTTTTGACCATAAACCGTAATTTAAAGAGTGCAAAGAGAAGACTTTTATGAACTGATGAACAATTCTGTCTTTGGGAAGAGTTTAAAAAATGTTCGAAGTAGATGCGATATCAAACTAGGAATTGAATAATTTAATCTAGATATGAATCTTTGTTATATGGATACAAATAGCTTTTTCCTTGAGATGTTGAAAGATCCTTACAAATCTATGAAACAAAATGTGAACGACTACAAACGATTATCCGAAAATTGTGAACGACTAAAAGCGATTTTCCGAAAAATCATGAATGTTCAGCAGTAAAAATACTAAAGTTATTGGCAAATTTAAAGATGAACTAATGCCACAAAATACTAGAAGACTTTTGCGGTTTGCCGTAAAAAATGTACGCGCATAAATAGCATGATAAATAGCCGGTAAAATGTAAAGGCATTAAGCGATGAGTTGTAGATAAAACAATATATGTGGCAGTAAAAGAGATGGCTATTCTGAAATACTGGAGAATTTAGAAAAATTACAGCGTTAAGGAGCTACAGACACGAACTCTATACGATAACAAAGAACAAATTAGCTATCGTATGAACAAATCTATGCTAACAAATTACTAACGATTATAAATGCGATACAATACCATTTGACTACAAAGTTGGGGGAAATCTTATATTTTAGACGTTTTAAACAAAATAGGAAACATTACATGAAAATTCTCTTAAAAAGCATGTAAAATCTGTTAAACAACCGAATAACCAAAGAAAAGAAAATTTGTTAAAACTTTTACCCGAAGATACTGCTAAATTCAATTTTAAAAAAATAATAAGAATATTACAACAAACTGCTAAATCTTTCCAGAATGTAACAAAAAACTGCGAAATATTAAAACAAAAATATTACCAAAACTGCTAAATATCAATGAAAAATCTAGTATCATAAAAACAATAAAAGATAAAGAATGAATTACTATCAATTTTGAAGAATAAATATTTTTCGTCGGTAATACGAGATTATGATAGATTTTTGTGATTTTCTTCTTAAATGTTTCTTCATTGACAATAGCAGATTTTTCATTCATGTTACGAGTATTTTCGATTTTTTAAATATATTATTCAGTTGTTTTTAATTGATTATTTTAGATTATAAAATATTTGTCATAAAAATATTAAGAAATATACATCTTTGAAGAACATATTTTCAGTTGAAGTACGGTTCTCGTATGTATGGTCCTTTATATAATATTTTACAATGATTTAAAATACTGGCTCCTCATGTGTGGTTAAGAGGTTTTCTGTTGGCTTGTTTATAGTCCTTTAAATAGTATTTTACATTGATTTACAATACCAGCTCCTAAAGTATAATTAACAGATTTTCTCTTGAATAATTTATGGTCCTTTGAACAGTATTTTATATTGATTTAATGTGGGCTAAAAAATGGGCAAGAATCGGCATATACATATTTACTCTACCCTAATTAAAATTTAATGCCATGTTCCTATCTCGAAGAACTTTGATACAACCTTTGTTATATAATCTAGCATTCAGTACTAGTCCGTCAACCTTCTTCTGAGGAAAATTGCCGTGCATCTCGATTTAAATTTTAGGAAAGAAGCAGAAGGCTTTGTTATATCAAGTAGGATTCAGTACTAGACCGTCAACTTCCTACTGCGGAACATTGACTTGCAACTCGATTTAAATTTTAGGAAAGTAGGAGAAGGCTTTGTTATATCAAATAGGATTCAGTACTAGACCGTCAACTTCCTTCTGCGGAACATTGACTTGCAACTCGATTGAAATTTTAGGAAAGAAGCAGAAGGCTTTGTTATATCAAATAGGATTTAGTACTAGATCGTCAACTTCCTTCTGCGGAACATTGCCGTGCAACTCGATTGAAATTTTAGGAAAGAAGCAGAAGGCTTTGTTATATCAAATAGGATTTAGTACTAGATCGTCAACTTCCTTCTGCGGAACATTGCCGTGCAACTCGATTGAAATTTTAGGAAAGAAGCAGAAGGCTTTGTTATATCAAGTAGGATTCAGTACTAGACCGTCAACTTCCTACTGCGGAACATTGACTTGCAACTCGATTTAAATTTTAGGAAAGTAGGAGAAGGCTTTGTTATATCAAATAGGATTCAGTACTAGACCGTCAACTTCCTTCTGCGGAACATTGACTTGCAACTCGATTGAAATTTTAGGAAAGAAGCAGAAGGCTTTGTTATATCAAATAGGATTTAGTACTAGATCGTCAACTTCCTTCTGCGGAACATTGCCGTGCAACTCGATTGAAATTTTAGGAAAGAAGCAGAAGGCTTTGTTATATCAAGTAGGATTCAGTACTAGACCGTCAACTTCCTACTGCGGAACATTGACTTGCAACTCGATTTAAATTTTAGGAAAGTAGGAGAAGGCTTTGTTATATCAAATAGGATTCAGTACTAGACCGTCAACTTCCTTCTGCGGAACATTGACTTGCAACTCGATTGAAATTTTAGGAAAGAAGCAGAAGGCTTTGTTATATCAAATAGGATTTAGTACTATACCGTCAACCTTCTTCTGCGGAACATTGACTTGCATCTCGTATGAAATTATAGGCAAGTAGCAGAAGGCTTCCTTTTACTTATATACCCTTCTTTGAGTGATTTATCTCTATATTAAATTTATTCTACTACAAAACTATCGTGTTAGTTAAATGCTGCTGGACGCTATAGTAACAATTTAAATTTCTTGTTATACGTACCACAATATACCAATATAGTACAAGTTACTATTTTGTCGTGAACTTAAACCTTTACAATTTTAATAACACACTTATAACCAAGTCACATATTAGAAATCTTGTAACAGTTACTACTGATCGCGAGAGAAAAGAAGAGACCTGGATTCTGGCCTATCTGAAATTTTCAGGCGCTACTACTAGTATGTTGCCGCGCCTTGTTTCGTAATTCCATTATTGTTTCACTGTTCCATTGCTATGATAATCAATTCGCAGGGTTGGCTGTAGGGCGAAGCGCCTGAAATTACCGCGCGGCAACACACTAGTACACAGCTGTGCGCCGGCACGGGCCAGGTCTCTTCTTTTCTCTCGCCATCAGTAGTTCATTTAAAACATCTATTGCTAATTTCACATTACAGTATGAATTTTCAAAAGAGATTCATAACGGAATTACACAGAATCTTCTAGGATAAACTTTACATAAGAGTTCAAATCTTGCAGTATTAGGGAATATAAATCATGAATGTAAACTATTCTTTAAATGGGACCAAGCTACAATTGAATTGGGAATGTGTTGTTTACGGTATCCGCCCACTACCCAAATCTTCATATCCCGTAAGTATTTACTCTTATGTACGACAATGCACGACGCAAGGGTTGGTTATCCTTTATATTCCAACTATTTTTCAATAAAAGACAATGAGGATCAGCCCAGATCAGGGCATTCTCATTATTAGAACATTGGCTTTGTTTTGTTCCAATAATACTTAAAATGAGATTACCTATTCGATAGTGAAAGTTTTAATGGCGGTTTTATGGTTGATTAAACATTATAAATAACTCAAAAATTAAGAGCTCTGTAAAATAATGTTTAGCATTGCCGTCCAGCCTTGTAAGATAACCTGTTCGAATGAAAACTGGGAAGGTGCTTTTGTAGTCCTATGTTTATTTAAATTGATTTAAAATGAAAATTAAAACTATACAAATTCAGTATGTATGATCAGAACATTGTACTAAAAGACAATCGTGTTCATTAAATTTCTCTAGATGCATAGGTTCAAATGAATGTACATTATAATAGAGCACCTCTAAATAGTTACAAAGTAAAGTTTTACTTTGCCGGCACATAAAATCTTAGTTATTTATTTACATACGTACTACCAAATTATATTTTAGCGACCTTCTACCAGTTAATACTTTATTAAAACATTCATATTGTTTATACTTTATAGATTATATGTGTATATGATATCAACGACTCTGAAATAGAATACACTGTAGAAAATATACATTTTTAGTAGGGTTTTCTTTCTTCCATAACGTTTAATAACTTATTTATAGGTTTCACTTAACACATAATTGCATTACTATTCCAGAGGCTTTCATAAAACTAAATAAATAATTATATCAATGTCTAGCTATAACTAATCTAACATTAGGAGTTGACTTTATGCTAATTATACTAACATACAATTACACTAATATTTGCAACATTAATTAGAATCTCGTTCGATCACTACTAAAAGCAACGAACTGCTCGCAAATTCCCTGAAAGTAAAATTAAAATGAAAATTTAAAAACTGCATTGCTTTGGTACATGGAAAATATCGTATCTGCATAATCTGTGACGTTTTATTGTAATTGCACTATACATTTTAATTTAAGTTTGTTATTAAAATATCTCAATAAGATCGCAAGACATATTATTGGCATTGACTTATGTCATAACCACTCCATAAACCCTTGCGGACTTCGAATTAGGTTTAGTGCAGTATGTCCCTCGTACTTATGTCATAACCACTCCATAAACCCTTGCGGACTTCGAATTAGGTTTAGTGCAGTATGTCCCTCGTACTTATGTCATAACCACTCCATAAACCCTTGCGGACTTCGAATTAGGTTTAGTGCAGTATGTCCCTCGTACTTATGTCATAACCACTCCATAAACCCTTGCGGACTTCGAATTAGGTTTAGTGCAGTATGTCCCTCGTACTTATGTCATAACCACTCCATAAACCCTTGCGGACTTCGAATTAGGTTTAGTGCAGTATGTCCCTCGTACTTATGTTATAACCACTCCATAAACCCTTGCGGACTTCGAATTAGGTTTAGTGCAGTATGTCCCTCGTACTTATGTCATAACCACTCCATAAACCCTTGCGGACTTCGAATTAGGTTTAGTGCAGTATGTCCCTCGTACTTATGTCATAACCACTCCATAAACCCTTGCGGACTTCGAATTAGGTTTAGTGCAGTATGTCCCTCGTACTTATGTCATAACCACTCCATAAACCCTTGCGGACTTCGAATTAGGTTTAGTGCAGTATGTCCCTCGTACTTATGTCATAACCACTCCATAAACCCTTGCGGACTTCGAATTAGGTTTAGTGCAGTATGTCCCTCGTACTTATGTTATAACCACTCCATAAACCCTTGCGGACTTCGAATTAGGTTTAGTGCAGTATGTCCCTCGTACTTATGTCATAACCACTCCATAAACCCTTGCGGACTTCGAATTAGGTTTAGTGCAGTATGTCCCTCGTACTTATGTCATAACCACTCCATAAACCCTTGCGGACTTCGAATTAGGTTTAGTGCAGTATGTCCCTCGTACTTATGCTAAATTACGAATTAGGTTTAGTTCAGTATAATATTGTTGTGCAGTGATGAGATATTGTATAATAAATATCTCTGACCACAATGAAAGATAATTCTACGCAGATATTGTCACCATCGCGCCAGTGTGGAGGCTTCCCTCTTTATACTTATGTCACTTGTAATTGTGCTATCCATAAGATACATACAACTACCTGATTTATCATTGCCATAGGCCTTCTACTTAATAATTCTATCAGACAACCCTGTAACCACTTTAAATTTGTACATGTATAGTAAAATGTTTATTTAAACACATTTACAGATCAGTTGATTTATATTTTTTATATTACCCGAAAGGCTGAAATATTGCATTTGTCCTCCCGCACGTGTACACATTGATGACGCTTGTCACTCCACGGGTATGGGTGATTATTAGCGAATATTTTTACATCGCCTCATGGGGAATCATGATGGCAACGGCAGAATCAGAGAATAAATATATTTTTAAACAAACTGAGTTGAATTCTAAGACATTTACATATGATATAGTTACACATGTAGCCTAATGAAACCACCTACATACTTGAAATTGTACATGTAATTTCAGTACAGCTTGATATAAGACACGTAGTAAGTCGTACTCCTACATTGTATTATGTGTAGTATATAGTAGATTGATTATTTAATCTCCATGCAGATTTGTCTTTTGAATAAGTATAATTTTATTTGAAAATTAGTACTTTTATAAAAGTTTTATAGTTATTACTGTATTAAAGTTTTACAAAAATGAAATATCAGTGATTCTTTTAACTCAATATAGTTAAAAAAATAACATTCAAAATATAATTTGTATTTTTTACGTAGATTCTCCCACTTGTGTACTTCTGAAAACGCGAAGAAAGTTCAACTCCGACACAAAACTTTGAGCGGCAACTGGAAGTTTGTGTCAATAGAATGTTCTCGTGACGTGTGTATGCTCTAAACATCAGCTGTTTATGTCTCTTCTCCTGACATGTTGAAACACGCTGAAATCTCTACAAAGACGCAATTTACCGCTTGACAGACCACAGTTACCCGGGTTAGTGTTTACAGACTGACTGTGGTTCAGAAAGCGTATCAACTCTCTGATCTTTACCTAAAAGTCCTGTTACAAAACGTGTTCGTGTCTTACATGTTAGTTTTTTATCATTTTGATAATAAATTCTCACAATAATATATTTAATTCTCGTATTATAAGTTCACTCGTTCAAATCTAGAAAAGAGATTATATTCAGCCCATGTCCAAGCCCGCCATAGAGTGGTAAAAATATACTTTTAGCAATAGTCATTGAGACTTTAAAGAGATAAAAGTCTTCTGGAAACATCTTCACTTAGCTTTTTTAAATTTTAAATGTATTTTTTTTTCTTTATTGAAATATAAATTAAAATTTATCTTTAATTTCTATACACACCTATGTTATAATATATCAGTCTTTAAAATTATAAACTTATGAAATAGCTTTACAACTGAACAAAAAAAAAATATTTCTCCTTATTACTTGTTTTACCACTACACTATCTTATTAAGTTAATGTAAACATATGTTTGTTAGGTTCAAAGAACAAATTATAAATGTTTTAAAAAACGACTGAAACGATATTTACATAATATGATACAGGAAGGATATACTTAATAGGAAATAATCTTAAGCCAAGACTTAAGAAATATTAAATTTTATTTAAAATTGCAAGTAAGTTAAGAAAATATTCTTATCTAAATTGTATCAGTAAAATGCTTATTATTCAACAAAAAAAGTTTGTTTTTTGTAGTAAGAACTAGTTAATGAATTGCGCACGTAATTGAAATTTAAAGGAAATAGATAGATGCAAAATTATAGCTTAACATTAGATTGTAGTAGTTAATTTTTTTGAATCACAACTTTTATATTTTAAAGCATTTAAAGCAGAAGAATTTAACTCGTAGTAAAAATGTCAGTTTGGGGACACAACCTTCTTAATATATCTATGTCACAGCTATATCTATTTGACATCTAGCCTATTCATGATTGCACCGGTCCCTACCTCTCTCACAGACTATGTCTATATGAACCTAGATGTGTTCACAATTGAATAATTTTGTCTCTTATTATAGGCTGGCAGTAAGTTTGTGTTTATTTATTTTGTGTCTATGTGTGTTGTGTGAATGATGTTAAAGTGTGATGTTAAACTTATTATATTCTTAGTTGAATTCTTGCTGTCTCTTGAACACAACTGAGATTAGATAGTAGACGATCTCAGCAGCCGATCTTAGAGACCATAGCAGTGATCGTTTGTGCATAGCGGAAATATAAGATTTTAAACTTGTAAGAAAATTTGTAACAATTTCAGCCCCATTTTTGTTAGTTTAATAGGTTTTGTCCAGCTGTCCACGCTGCATTTATTATAATTCAAACTTCCTAACCGCAAACCCAAAAATATTTCAGAAGGCTATGTAAGTGCGAAAGGATTATGTATCTAACGTTTTCAAGTTATTAACAAATTTAAATATATAACTATCAATTTTTTTTATGTTTATAATATGTACATTTAACTATGTTCGAACCAAATTGTTTAGTTATATTTTTTACTATGCGAGTCTAATGGAAATGTTTTAAAATGAAATGTAAAATAAATAGTTTTAAATTGTCTAGCTGTTTCTGGAGTATAGTTTGCATTATCTGTCCCGATCAAAAAATTATAAACTTACTTAACTCCCTTAAATCTACTCGGCCAAAAAGCGTGTATTTCCTGCTCTTTTAATTGGTTTCCGGGAAATCCAATGACATAGATGAGATTGCCTAGTTGACTCGATGCACGATATATTTACATACGAAGGCACGAGAAGCCTATTAAGGTATTGAGGAAAATCCTATTATTTCCGATATAAGATGGAAATGCGTATTAAGTTTATTCAACATTTAAAAATAATATTTTATAAGGTATAGCGAACTAGAAGTCTAGTAACCTGGGAAAGAATGGATCATTAAGGAACGATAGTGTTCGCTTCCATGATTTTCATTAATCCGCTGTTAAAACGTGACATCTCAATGTCAAGGAAGCCACCAATTTCGAGTAACTTATGTGGGAACACTGACAGCTGGTCTTATAACGGAGTTTACACAATAATATATCCAATTGGTCACTGTTGCAATCTGGAGTACAATTAGATATTAACTTTGCCCTCGCTATCTATATCAATACTGATCAAGCACAGATTAAAAATTTAAATTGTAAACAAATGTTTCTGCCTCTTTGTTAAAGTTCAACTAAAAGTGTCAACAGCTAATTAGTGTCTGTTCAGTTTGGATTACTAAATAAGAATGAAACGAATTGGTCCAGCCATTCTCGGGATTAGCGATTAGACACACATAACTTATATATAGTATGTTTATATAGTAGATTTTTCTTTCTCGCTGCCTACGTCTGGTCTAGATTAGTACTCTTTCCGGGGACAGAGGGGTTTCAATACGAAATGTTCGGACTAAACCCAGCCTTTCACAATAAGTAATATTACATCACTCAGTATTTTAATTTA
Organism: Homalodisca vitripennis; assembly: GCF_021130785.1. Lineage (NCBI taxonomy): Eukaryota > Metazoa > Arthropoda > Insecta > Hemiptera > Cicadellidae > Homalodisca > Homalodisca vitripennis. The sequence goes on from NC_060209.1 coordinate 4,073,156, forward strand.
TTAATAAATAAATTATGTTAAAGTAAATAGAGTTTTGAAAGAATCTATTTGAGACTGCCTTTAAGCTTCAAAACAAGCTTACGAACTTCTGCAATCGCGGGAATCTAGTTGGCATGTTCAGTATCTTGTTTCTAAATATGCTTTTAAATATGTTAAAGTTAATTTATGATTTTAATATAGATTACTTAATTATACATAAGATGAGCTCTTACCTTGGGTTTGTGAGCCGGTAATACATGTAGGTTACGATATTGTTTATAATGGCTATCTCACTTATCTTACTTATCCTCAAGATATCAACTTAAATATGTTAAAGTTAATTTATGATTTTAATATAGATTACTTAATTATACATAAGATGAGCTCTTACCTTGGGTTTGTGAGCCCGTAATACATGTAGGTTACGATATTGTTTATAATGGCTATCTCACTTATCTTACTTATCCTCAAGATATCAACTTAAATATGTTAAAGTTAATTTATGATTTTAATATAGATAACTTAATTATACATAAGATGAGCTCTTACCTTGGGTTTGTGAGCCCGTAATACATGTAGGTTACGATATTGTTTATAATGGCTATCTCACTTATCTTACTTATCCTCAAGATATCAACTTAAATATGTTTAAGTTAATTTATGATTTTAATATAGATTACTTAATTATACATAAGATGAGCTCTTACCTTGGGTTTGTGAGCCCGTAATACATGTAGGTTACGATATTGTTTATAATGGCTATCTCACTTATCTTACTTATCCTCAAGATATCAACTTAAATATGTTTAAGTTAATTTATGATTTTAATATAGATTACTTAATTATACATAAGATGAGCTCTTACCTTGGGTTTGTGAGCCCGTAATACATGTAGGTTACGATATTGTTTATAATGGCTATCTCACTTATCTTACTTATCCTCAAGATATCAACTTAAATATGTTTAAGTTAATTTATGATTTTAATATAGATTACTTAATTATACATAAGATGAGCTCTTACCTTGGGTTTGTGAGCCCGTAATACATGTAGGTTACGATATTGTTTATAATGGCTATCTCACTTATCTTACTTATCCTCAAGATATCAACTTAAATATGTTTAAGTTAATTTATGATTTTAATATAGATTACTTAATTATACATAAGATGAGCTCTTACCTTGGGTTTGTGAGCCCGTAATACATGTAGGTTACGATATTGTTTATAATGGCTATCTCACTTATCTTACTTATCCTCAAGATATCAACTTAAATATGTTTAAGTTAATTTATGATTTTAATATAGATTACTTAATTATACATAAGATGAGCTCTTACCTTGGGTTTGTGAGCCCGTAATACATGTAGGTTACGATATTGTTTATAATGGCTATCTCACTTATCTTACTTATCCTCAAGATATCAACTTAAATATGTTTAAGTTAATTTATGATTTTAATATAGATTACTTAATTATACATAAGATGAGCTCTTACCTTGGGTTTGTGAGCCGTAATACATGTAGGTTACGATATTGTTTATAATGGCTATCTCACTTATCTTACTTATCCTCAAGATATCAACTTAAATATGTTTAAAGTTAATTTATGATTTTAATATAGATAACTTAATTATACATAAGATGAGCTCTTACCTTGGGTTTGTGAGCCCGTAATACATGTAGGTTACGATATTGTTTATAATGGCTATCTCACTTATCTTACTTATCCTCAAGATATCAACTTAAATATGTTTAAGTTAATTTATGATTTTAATATAGATTACTTAATTATACATAAGATGAGCTCTTACCTTGGGTTTGTGAGCCCGTAATACATGTAGGTTACGATATTGTTTATAATGGCTATCTCACTTATCTTACTTATCCTCAAGATATCAACTTAAATATGTTTAAGTTAATTTATGATTTTAATATAGATTACTTAATTATACATAAGATGAGCTCTTACCTTGGGTTTGTGAGCCCGTAATACATGTAGGTTACGATATTGTTTATAATGGCTATCTCACTTATCTTACTTATCCTCAAGATATCAACTTAAATATGTTTAAGTTAATTTATGATTTTAATATAGATTACTTAATTATACATAAGATGAGCTCTTACCTTGGGTTTGTGAGCCCGTAATACATGTAGGTTACGATATTGTTTATAATGGCTATCTCACTTATCTTACTTATCCTCAAGATATCAACTTAAATATGTTTAAGTTAATTTATGATTTTAATATAGATTACTTAATTATACATAAGATGAGCTCTTACCTTGGGTTTGTGAGCCCGTAATACATGTAGGTTACGATATTGTTTATAATGGCTATCTCACTTATCTTACTTATCCTCAAGATATCAACTTAAATATGTTTAAGTTAATTTATGATTTTAATATAGATTATTTAATTATACATAAGATGAGCTCTTACCTTGGGTTTGTGAGCCGGTAATACATGTAGGTTACGATATTGTTTATAATGGCTATCTCACTTATCTTACTTATCCTCAAGATATCAACTTAAATATGTTAAAGTTAATTTATGATTTTAATATAGATAACTTAATTATACATGAGATGAGCTCTTACCTTGGGTTTGTGAGCCCGTAATACATGTAGGTTACGATATTGTTTATAATGGCTATCTCACTTATCTTACTTATCCTCAAGATATCAACTTAAATATGTTTAAGTTAATTTATGATTTTAATATAGATTACTTAATTATACATAAGATGAGCTCTTACCTTGGGTTTGTGAGCCCGTAATACATGTAGGTTACGATATTGTTTATAATGGCTATCTCACTTATCTTACTTATCCTCAAGATATCAACTTAAATATGTTAAAGTTAATTTATGATTTTAATATAGATAACTTAATTATACATAAGATGAGCTCTTACCTTGGGTTTGTGAGCCCGTAATACATGTAGGTTACGATATTGTTTATAATGGCTATCTCACTTATCTTACTTATCCTCAAGATATCAACTTAAATATGTTTAAGTTAATTTATGATTTTAATATAGATTACTTAATTATACATAAGATGAGCTCTTACCTTGGGTTTGTGAGCCCGTAATACATGTAGGTTACGATATTGTTTATAATGGCTATCTCACTTATCTTACTTATCCTCAAGATATCAACTTAAATATGTTTAAGTTAATTTATGATTTTAATATAGATTACTTAATTATACATAAGATGAGCTCTTACCTTGGGTTTGTGAGCCCGTAATACATGTAGGTTACGATATTGTTTATAATGGCTATCTCACTTATCTTACTTATCCTCAAGATATCAACTTAAATATGTTTAAGTTAATTTATGATTTTAATATAGATTACTTAATTATACATAAGATGAGCTCTTACCTTGGGTTTGTGAGCCCGTAATACATGTAGGTTACGATATTGTTTATAATGGCTATCTCACTTATCTTACTTATCCTCAAGATATCAACTTAAATATGTTTAAGTTAATTTATGATTTTAATATAGATTATTTAATTATACATAAGATGAGCTCTTACCTTGGGTTTGTGAGCCGTTAATACATGTAGGTTACGATATTGTTTATAATGGCTATCTCACTTATCTTACTTATCCTCAAGATATCAACTTAAATATGTTAAAGTTAATTTATGATTTTAATATAGATTACTTAATTATACATAAGATGAGCTCTTACCTTGGGTTTGTGAGCCCGTAATACATGTAGGTTACGATATTGTTTATAATGGCTATCTCACTTATCTTACTTATCCTCAAGATATCAATTTAAATTTTTGCTTCATAGATATTTTCTGGTAGTAGTTCATAAGCCATATATAAACATACTTTGGACCTAAATAACTAGTCCAAGACCTATTGTTATTCACATCTCTAGGTGACAATTTTGAAACATCCTCGTTTCGTACGTGGTATAACGGTACAATATAAGTAAGATTCTGTTTAGCTTTTATTTTTTTTTTGTATAAAGCATAACTTAAAATTGCTTCTTTACAACTAATCTAAAAACGAATCAACAAGGAGTATTTATGACAATAAAATAACAAAATAAGGTTATTAAAAACTCACAAAAACATTATAATAATTGGCATTTTTAGCAATACAATTAATACTTAACACTTTCTTTGGAATTATTACTATAATTATCTAGATTGTGTTTTGAACATTGCTCATTCCAGTAATTTTTCGGGCAAAAACAAATTTTAAATAGAAAAATATTTTCTTACTATTTTAGAATATTTATAAATACCCATATGAACATGCAGAATAATGAATTGCATATTATAAACATTACTCTTGATTTTATATGCTCTCACAATGCAATAATAATTTAAAACTTAAAATGTAAAATAACAGTCTTTTTATATAATATATTATTTAATACTTGTACAATAAATACGAAATCTGTAAAATCTTGTGTTAAAACAAATGCTGAAGGCTTAGATATGTTGTATGTATTACCATTAGAAGGACTAGTAAACCTTCGTATTTAATTAAAAACCACACTGGCATTTCAATTAAAGATTAGAGCTGTTATAAGACTACACACATTATTGAGAACAAACCTGTCTATAGCAACAATGTCGGTACATCCCATCACTAACAATTCCAGGACATTTACGTACAGCATCCAGGCTTAGAAAAGTATATTGAAAGCATTTAAACGCAGATACAACCAATATAGCCAGCGTATTGATCAAACAGTATGCAGCATATTACCCAAGGACATTTACGTACAGCATCCAGGCTTAGAAAAGTATATTGAAAGCATTTAAACGCAGATACAACCAATGTAGCCAGCGTATTGATCAAACAGTACGCAGCATATTACCCAAGGACATTTACGTACAGCATCCAGGCTTAGAAAAGTATATTGAAAGCATTTAAACGCAGATACAACCAATGTAGCCAGCGTATTGATCAAACAGTACGCAGCATATTACCCAAGGACATTTACGTACAGCATCCAGGCTTAGAAAAGTATATTGAAAGCATTTAAACGCAGATACAACCAATGTAGCCAGCGTATTGATCAAACAGTATGCAGCATATTACCCAACTATATAGTATTAAGAGTATTAGGAGTAGTAGCTGGTACTTTACTCGGAGTGCCACAAACGATGATTCTTATATACTGCTCTTATAGAGTTTACATATTCATGATTTGCTTGCACTCCCTGATGATTAAATCACTAACGTTAGACATAATTTCTGCTATTGAGTTTGGCACAATATCGATTTGCTTTCGTTATTTGGCGCCTGACATCACAAACGTCAGAAATCGTTTACACTTCTTAGAGATCATTAAAAATGCAGACGCTGTTGAAATTTTACAGTCTACGTCTGCATTCATTTTCTGACACATCAAATCACAAACGGCAGATATATTTCCTGGCTCTCGAATATAACCCATACATGGCTATTTTATATAGTTGGTGTCATCAAACACGAGGACAATTCTTTGGAATATATTTAGTACAGAAAATATAGATCATAGTTATGTAAGAGTTGCCTTGTTCAAAGCGCCATTCAACACTCATACATAGGAAATATCATTGCTGTAATATGATGCATCACCATCGAACTTTGTTGATTGGTCCTACTCTGTAAAATATCTGGGTTGAAATAATTTTGATAATTATGTTTGCTTCGGAATAATATGAGATAACTAACGAGAGACTTTAACATCGACTCGTTCTTTGTTAAACAGGGCGTTTCAAAAAGGACTTTACAACTTTGAAAATTCATATAAAATTTATTAAACATGGTAAAGAGCTGTTTTTGGTGTTGGTTTAAAGTAAAACAGTTCAAGTTTTGACTCGCGTAGTCCCCTAGTGCCTAATCGCGCCGCACAAGCGCTAGTGACAGTTACGTTAAACATGGCTGCCTTCACTGGGCCGGAGCGTGCTAATTGTGTGTTTTGGTTTGAAGAATCGAAGTCTGCGACAACAGTTCAGCGTAATTTTCGTACCAAGTACGCTAAAGATCCTCCTAGTAGACCTACAATTTATGAGTGGCATAGTTGTTTTGTAGAAACAGGTTGCTCAGTGAAAGATAAAAAATCCTCAGGTCGTCCAAGCACATCTGACGAAGTCGTTGAGCAAGTGAGACAATGTTTTGTAATTAGCCCTACGAAATCGACCCGGCGTGCATCTCGTGAGCTGCAAGTACCACATACGACGGTTTGGCGTGTGTTAAGAAAACGTTTGCACTTCAAACCATACCGATATTCGCTTTTAAAAGCAATTAAAGACACTGATAAGATTGCCCATAGGAACTTCTGTGTGGATATGTTAAATCGAGTGGATGATGATGAACATTTCTTGGGCAACATAATCTTTTCTGACGAGTCCACTTTTCACTTAAATGGCAAGGTAAACACATATAACTGTAGGATTTGGGGCAGCGAAAATCCACATGAAACATTACAACATGTTCGTGATAGCCCTAAAGTGAACGTTTTTTGAGCGTTGAACAAGAGGAAAGTGTACGGCTCCTTTTTTCCAAGAGAGAACCATCAATGGGATAGTGTACCTTGATATGTTGCAACAATTTTTAATACCACAGATCGATGAGGATGACCGAGAACGAAATGTTTTCTTTATGCAAGATGGCGCACCACCACACTATCTAAATAGACTCGTGGGGATTTTCTAAATGACCACTTCCCAGGTCAATGGATTGGCCGTGATGCGCCAATTACATCACGAGACGAGAATATTTAGACGAGAATAGACAGCGTTTTGAGTTCATGTTTGAACACTATTGCTGACACTTTAACACTATACTTATTATTACAATTACTTTTGGGTGAACAGAGATCCCAATCCTTACTATCCTGTTCACACCTTTACAATTTCAGTTTTGTATTCGCGGGTTTGCAAGATAATAATATATCAAGATATACTATTAGAACATGTATTACATAATTTGGATCTGTGTTGCTTTGTACATGAGAAAATTTCCATTAAATTTAATATCTTCAAATTTACGATTTGGAAGCAGTGTTCCGGTCGAGAAAACACGACTGAGGAAGACACTACTACTAATTAGAACAGTGTTGGTGAGCAAGAGGAGACAAGACTGTGGAAGACACTATTACTAATTAACACAGTGTTGGTGAGCAAAAGGAGACAAGACTGTGGAAGACACTATTACTAACTAACACAGTGTTGGTGAGCAAGAGAACACAAGACTGTGGAAGACACTACTACTACTTAACACAGTGTTGGTGAGCAAGAGGAGACAAGACTGTGGAAGACACTACTACTACTTAACACAGTGTTGGTGAGCAAGAGGACACAAGACTGTGGAAGACACTACTACTAATTAAAACAGTGTTGGTGAGCAAGAGGAGACAAGACTGTGGAAGACACTACTACTAATTAGAACAGTGTTGGTGAGCAAGAGGAGACAAGACTGTGGAAGACACTACTACTAATTAGAACAGTGTTGGTGAGCAAGAGGAGACAAGACTGTGGAAGACACTACTACAAATTAACACAGTGCTGGTGAACAAGAGGAGGCAAGTCTGTGGAAGACACTAGTACTAATTAACTCAGCGCTGGTGAGCAAGAGGAGGCAAGTCTGTGGAAGACACTACTACTTATTAACAAAGTGCTGGTGAGCAAGAGGAGACAAGACTGTGGAAGACACTACTACTAATTAAAACAGTGTTGGTGAGCAAGAGGAGACAAGTCTGTGGAAGACATTACTACTAAATAACACAGTGTTGGTGAGCAAGAGGAGACAAGACTGTGGAAGACACTACTACAAATTAACACAGTGTTGGTGAGCCAGAGGAGGCAAGTATGTGGAAGACACTACTACTAATTAACACAGTGTTGGTGAGCCAGAGGAGGCAAGTCTGTGGAAGACACTACTACTAATTAACACAGTGTTGGTGAGCAAGAGGAGACAGCTCACATGTGTGTTTCAGTACGTTATTGTGAGATATTTGTAAACGTACTCAACAACACGGAACAGACTATGTATGCTCTGTCGATAATGAGTGTTTAGAGAAGAGTATGGGAACCGTATAACATTAAAATGGTTTTTTTTGTTTATCCGTTCGAATAGGTTAGACTTCAGTTTAACGAAGAGAATGAGGGAGTTTTCCGTATATTTAACAATAAAGCACTACCAGTCACCAAGGATCTGCTCGTATTTGAAAATCTAAATAGACATTATTTATAATTTAAACCAAATCTCTGGTATGTCTCTTTACTACTTTTAGAACGGATCTGAGCATTAAATTACGTACTATTCAGTTACTAGTTCATCTAGTACTGCGAGGAATTACTCGTAGTTCAAGAACATTATCAGTCTACATGTTACATTGGTAAAACACTACTCACAGTTTTAAGGTAACCGCTGAAAATGAGAAAAACTACTAAATTGTTTTTGTTATTTTTAAACTGTCTCGTATATGAAACAGAGTCAGGTGGAAAAGATATATTTTATTCATCTAAAGATATTAATTACAATGAACTTTAAAATTCAACTATTTAAAATTGATGAAAAATTTACAAGAGAAAATTTACACTGTTTGTGGGCTAAGAAGTAAATAATCTTGATGAGAACATCGATTAAATTTATATTCCAAAAGTTATATCACTACATATTTCATGTAGTGCAAAAATAGATATATATGTTACGATTTGATATACTTTATATTCTCTCCGCTCTTTAACTTTGGCTTCTTCAACAGATAAACATGTTTTATTCACCATTTACGATATATTCCGCTTATATTAAGTATAGCTTTGATATTCAAATTCTGTTTCCTCTTTATGTTGGCTACTAATACTTACATTAACCTAGTTTAAAACGTCACTTTTACAATGTATAACCTACAAATCTACTTCAGTATTATGTTATGTCTTACAAATACAGCAGCAGTTTGAGTTCTACAAAAGTCTATTACACCTTTGTGGTATTCCAGTTTTGACAGTGGTAATAAGTTTATTGCCATTTTTAAGTAATGAAACAAATTATCCACAGGACTATGGTTACTTAGTGATATTAGAGATGTTACCACCTCTACAACGGTGTCGACGCTCAAGAATACTAAAAAGCGTTATATTAATAGAATGTTGAAAAAGTACAATGGCAGGTATACCACGCATCAGTGCTTCCATGTTTTCTCTCTAACAAAATCTTGCAGTTTGAAGTCACGGTTTGGTCTTGACTTCATCCGTACTTCCACGTTACAATGATGCTAATTACCAGAAGATATACATTTTAACTCAATTTTTTCTTGTTATAATTTAATGTCCATTTTTTACTAGAAACGATAAATTTGGTTGTTCTCAAAAATATGTATTTATTAATATAACTGACATTTGAATTAGATTATTGTATTAGTAGTCAAAATCTATAGGAAACAAGATTTGAATGTAATAAATATTACCGAGGCTTACTTGGCTATTCATTAAGTTAATATTTTAATCTGTGAATTAATAAAAACTGTTTTCATGATGTTTAATAATATTAAAACTATGTTAATGATCCAAAATGATGAATAAATGCCTAATACTTGTAATGCTTCACTCTCATCAGCCAATCAATTACACTCAGTCAATTGTAAATCCTGCTATTCTAGTACTATATAAATAAATGAACTTGTATGTCTCTTTTCCACACCCAAACCCAAGTGGGGAATGTGATACGAGTCATGTTTCTGGAACTATTCATCACTCTCAACAGCCAATCAATCACATTCAGTCAATGTTTAATCCTGCTATTCTAGCACTTTATAAATAAATTAACTTGTGTATCTCTTTTTCACACCCAAACCCAAGTGGGGAATGTAATATGAGTCATGTTTCTGGAACTATCATCACTCTCAACAGCCAATCAATCACATTCAGTCAATGTTTAATCCTGCTATTCTAGTACTTTATAAATAAATTAACTTGTGTATCTCTTTTTCACACCCAAACCCAAGTGGGGAATGTAATATGAGTCATGTTTCTGGAACTATCATCACTCTCAACAGCCAATCAATCACACTCAGTCAATGTTTAATCCTGCTATTCTAGTACTTTATAAATAAACGAACTTGTATTTCTCTTTTCCACACCCAAACCCAAGTGGGGAATGTAATATGAGTCATGTTTCTGGAACTATTCATCACTCGCAACAGCCAATCAATCACACTCAGTCAATTTTTAATCCTGCTATTCTAGTACTTTATAAATAAACGAACTTGTATTTCTCTTTTCCACACCCAAACCCAAGTGGGGAATGTAATATGAGTCATGTTTCTGGAACTATTCATCACTCTCAACAGCCAATCAATCACATTCAGTCAATGTTTAATCCTGCTATTCTAGTACTTTATAAATAAACGAACTTGTATTTCTCTTTTCCACACCCAAACCCAAGTGGGGAATGTGATACGAGTCATGTTTATAGAACTATTCATCACTCTCAACAGCCAATCAATCACATTCAGTCAATGTTTAATCCTGCTATTCTAGCACTTTATAAATAAACGAACTTGTATTTCTCTTTTCCACACCCAAACCCAAGTGGGGAATGTAATATGAGTCATGTTTCTGGAACTATCATCACTCTCAACAGCCAATCAATCACACTCAGTCAATGTTTAATCCTGCTATTCTAGTACTTTATAAATAAACGAACTTGTATTTCTCTTTTCCACACCCAAACCCAAGTGGGGAATGTAATATGAGTCATGTTTCTGGAACTATTCATCACTCTCAACAGCCAAATCAATCACACTCAGTCAATGTTTAATCCTGCTATTCTAGTACTTTATAAATAAACGAACTTGTATTTCTCTTTTCCACACCCAAACCCAAGTGGGGAATGTAATATGAGTCATGTTTCTGGAACTATCATCACTCTCAACAGCCAATCAATCACATTCAGTCAATGTTTAATCCTGCTATTCTAGTACTTTATAAATAAATTAACTTGTGTATCTCTTTTTCACACCCAAACCCAAGTGGGGAATGTAATATGAGTCATGTTTCTGGAACTATCATCACTCTCAACAGCCAATCAATCACATTCAGTCAATGTTTAATCCTGCTATTCTAGTACTTTATAAATAAACGAACTTGTATTTCTCTTTTCCACACCCAAACCCAAGTGGGGAATGTAATATGAGTCATGTTTCTGGAACTATCATCACTCTCAACAGCCAATCAATCACATTCAGTCAATGTTTAATCCTGCTATTCTAGTACTTTATAAATAAACGAACTTGTATTTCTCTTTTTCACACCCAAACCCAAGTGGGGAATGTAATATGAGTCATGTTTCTGGAACTATCATCACTCTCAACAGCCAATCAATCACATTCAGTCAATGTTTAATCCTGCTATTCTAGTACTTTATAAATAAACGAACTTGTATTTCTCTTTTCCACACCCAAACCCAAGTGGGGAATGTAATATGAGTCATGTTTCTGGAACTATTCATCACTCTCAACAGCCAAATCAATCACATTCAGTCAATGTTTAATCCTGCTATTCTAGTACTTTATAAATAAATTAACTTGTGTATCTCTTTTTCACACCCAAACCCAAGTGGGGAATGTAATATGAGTCATGTTTCTGGAACTATCATCACTCTCAATAGCCAATCAATCACACTCAGTCAATGTTTAATCCTGCTATTCTAGTACTTTATAAATAAACGAACTTGTATTTCTCTTTTCCACACCCAAACCCAAGTGGGGAATGTAATATGAGTCATGTTTCTGGAACTATTCATCACTCTCAACAGCCAAATCAATCACACTCAGTCAATGTTTAATCCTGCTATTCTAGTACTTTATAAATAAACGAACTTGTATTTCTCTTTTCCACACCCAAACCCAAGTGGGGAATGTAATATGAGTCATGTTTCTGGAACTATCATCACTCTCAACAGCCAATCAATCACATTCAGTCAATGTTTAATCCTGCTATTCTAGTACTTTATAAATAAATTAACTTGTGTATCTCTTTTTCACACCCAAACCCAAGTGGGGAATGTAATATGAGTCATGTTTCTGGAACTATCATCACTCTCAACAGCCAATCAATCACATTCAGTCAATGTTTAATCCTGCTATTCTAGTACTTTATAAATAAATTAACTTGTGTATCTCTTTTTCACACCCAAACCCAAGTGGGGAATGTAATATGAGTCATGTTTCTGGAACTATCATCACTCGCAACAGCCAATCAGTCACACTCAATCAATTTTTTTTAGTAGAAGCCGAACTTATAAGCTTTACTCCCCTCGTCCTCATGGGCTACTGGCATGTGCAAGGAGTTTATCACACAGAACAAAGGGGAGAGTCGATACAGTACAATGTGGATGGTATTGATAAAAAGTCAAACGTCTTAGACCGCTCGGCCATTGGCACTCCCACTGCTATTCTAGTACTATATAAATAAATGAATTTGTGTTTCACAAAAAATGAAGTTCAATATTAATATTATTGACAAAGTAACGTGAAGGGAATGTCGTAGGCTTTATTAAAATTATATTATTTATATAGGATTACATTATTTATTTAACATTCAAATACGTATTGCTTGCAATTTGTTCTATCCCAGATGAACACTATACAGAAATAAAATGGAAACGTCGCATAACTATAATGAACGAAATTAAAATATAATCTTAATTTTTTAAATATAAATCACGAACTATGTCTGTTGTACAAGTCCGGATTGCTACTGTATATATATAGCAATACCTACCCTAGGATGCAGAGAATCGGCTGCGAAATATCTCCAGATGTAGACTTTTTTAACATGAAGCCCTACATTCAGGTCGACTGCCGCGGAGTGTGTGTGTGTGTGTGTGTGTGTGTGTGTGTGTGTGTGTGTGTGTGTGTGTGTGTGTGTGTGTGTGTGTGATTGTTAACGGTCGTTTTTTAAATTATTGTTGCTCTCACATCTGATTGATACTACCTTAACTTATTTTTGCAAGTAACTATCTATATTGTTATTTGTTTTCTCCCTTGCTAATGTTTAATACTTTTTATGTTTTATAGAGCTTTATTATTGTTTATTCAAGATTTTATTATGTTATTGGATTATTAAGATGTACTATTTCTTGCTAATGTTTACTGGGTTATCCAATTGTTATAGTAATACCTAGGCATATTTATAATGCTCATTAGTTTTTTTCCGTCATCAATATTCTTTTCTTTTCTTTTCTTTTTTTTATTTTTAGTTTTTAGGTTTGTATTTTTATCGTTTTCTTATTATGCCATACAATTGCAGTAGCTTATATTATACTGTAGTTTTTTTTAAATCTAGTTTTATTAATTATATGAATATTAGTTTGAACTCATTTTAAGTAAAACAATATTTATATAAAATAATGTTCATGTACATAATATGTATCGGGACCGATCTGAAAAACCTAAATCGATGAAAGAGGACATACTTAGGAACCTTGTAAGTTACTGAGTGATTTCTTTTGCAAAAGTTGAGTTTAATTTGTTTCACTGGCCGAGAAAACAAATATACTCTTGTCTGAGAAGTCTACTTTGGTTAAATAACGTCTACTGTCGGCCATTGTAATGCATTTCGGTCCAAGGCATTTCCGGTGTCGTGTTGAGTTAGGTTTATTGCTCCGATAAAAAGGATACACAGTTCTAAGAATCCTACTTCTGCCAAAAAAAGTAAAAGTAAAAATAATATGGGCTTAATAACACTCTCTAAATTTGTAATCAAAGATAAACATAAATTTGTCTTTGATATATCCTTTACACTACTGTAAAGCACTAATGTAACACTAGTTCGACACTGATTAGTCAAATTCTACTGCAATACAGAACTAGAATTATTATTAATAAACTAGTTATTTTATGTTAGTTTTTATGTTAGTTTTTATTAAATTTTGTTTTTTACAAAAACTATAAGCGAAATAATTTTGCTACACTAATATAAAATAATGCGATTAATGGTTTTATACTTTCTGTATAGGAAACAACATTTTACAGACAAAACTTGTTTTGAGATGAATGTTTCTAAGAACAAGGCTTTGACGGAAATTTCTTTCTCTTGAATCAGAGAAAGATCTCAGGTAACCCTTTTGTGTTCCCACAGAAGCACACAGTAAGAAAGTGCCTCTAGACAACAAGATAACAAGGTTTACATCTCGCCTGTGTTTCATGTGTTGTTGGTTGAGAGGCCGCTGCCACTGTGTAGCGCCGTGCCATACACCACGTTGTTAGGACGTGTCACAGTTCTCTCGCTCGTCATCTTTGTAATAACCGACATAGATAATAAGGTTTACATCTCGCCTGTGTTTCACGTGTTGGTTGAGAGGCCGCTGCCACTGTGTAGCGCCGCGCCATACACTACGTTGTTAGGACGTGTCACAGTTCTCTCGCTCGTCATCTTTGTAATAACCGACATAGATAATAAGGTTTACATCTCGCCTGTGTTTCACGTGTTGGTTGAGAGGCCGCTGCCACTGTGTAGCGCCGCGCCATACACTACGTTGTTAGGACGTGCTACAGTTCTCTCGCTCGTCATCTTTGTAATAACTAACATAGATAACAAGGTTTACATCTCGCCTGTGTTTCACGTGTTGTTGGTTGAGAGGCCGCTGCCACTGTGTAGCGCCACGCCATACACCACGTTGTTAGGACGTGTTACAGTTCTCTCGCTCGTCATCTTTGTAATAACTAACATAGATAACAAGGTTTACATCTCGCCTGTGTTTCACGTGTTGTTGGTTGAGAGGCCACTGCCACTGTGTAGCGCCACGCCATACACCACGTTGTTAGGACGTGTCAGAGTTCTCTCGCTCGTCATCTTTGTAATAACTAACATAGATAACAAGGTTTACATCTCGCCTGTGTTTCACGTGTTGTTGGTTGAGAGGCCGCTGCCACTGTGTAGCGCCACGCCATACACCACGTTGTTAGGACGTGTTACAGTTCTCTCGCTCGTCATCTTTGTAATAACTAACATAGATAACAAGGTTTACATCTCGCCTGTGTTTCACGTGTTGTTGGTTGAGAGGCCACTGCCACTGTGTAGCGCCACGCCATACACCACGTTGTTAGGACGTGTCAGAGTTCTCTCGCTCGTCATCTTTGTAATAACTAACATAGATAACAAGGTTTACATCTCGCCTGTGTTTCACGTGTTGTTGGTTGAGAGGCCGCTGCCACTGTGTAGCGCCACGCCATACACCACGTTGTTAGGACGTGTTACAGTTCTCTCGCTCGTCATCTTTGTAATAACTAACATAGATAACAAGGTTTACATCTCGCCTGTGTTTCACGTGTTGTTGGTTGAGAGGCCGCTGCCACTGTGTAGCGCCACGCCATACACCACGTTGTTAGGACGTGTTACAGTTCTCTCGCTTGTCATCTTTGAAACATACCGACATTCGAGTCAAATGTGTCAATACAGAACTTTTTTATATTTAAGTTGTAAGATTAGTATTGCATTTTTATTAGTTTAAATATAGTGAACTTAAAATATATTGAATGCGGAAATTATATTTAGTTGCTTTACCAAAGTTAAAGGTAACTTAATACTGTATTCTGATATTCAAATATTTTATAAGTTTAAATGTTTTGAAATGAGCGGAAACACTTCAAGGTTAGAAAATAATATTGTTAAAAGATATTTAAATTAAATGAAGAGTCTTATAAAATGGTCAATTGTTTTATTAATTTAAAATGTGTTTTGTCTAGGAGCCTAAACTGTAAAATGTCATTCGCAACATAATTTTACTAAAGGAGATTCTATATGTAAATTAATTATATGTTCATATTAAATGTTATAGAATAACTTTGACTAACGTAGAGATACTGGAAGAGAAAAAAATATTATGAGATAAAAATACATTTTTAAGGCTAGAATTATATTATTAATTATTATGTAAGTATCTCAATTTAATGTCTTTGATTTAATTGTTTAGAAATTTTATATTTAATATAACACAATATCAATTACTTGCTTTTAACAGTACGAAAATTAAATTTTTTTTTATAATGCGCATATAATATCTTAATAATTTTATTCTTGAATATATACTAGCATGAAGATGAATGATCTTTCATGGAAATGTATTTAACAGTAGATTCTCTACGGCATCATAGCATTGTATGCCAGTCATACCTCATTCATTGTTTAACAGAGGCCAATATAAATGTTTTGCATTGTAAAATAGCTTTTTTAATTCATTTTTCGTTTTTTAGTACCGTATTTTTATTGATATGTATAAATATACTTAATATATATATATATATATATATATATATATATATATACATGTAGACATACATAACAATACGTGTGGGTATAACTTTAAATAGAACCGCACTAAGATCTACACACTACTTAACTATTGAGAAAGTATTTACTTAACTGTAGACTACTTATCCTGACCCACCACACCCACATTTATTTGTTAGTAGTCTTAATAGTCACCCCCATAATTAACTGGAAATATCATCGTTTACTGAGAAATGGACATTGTCGATTCAATAACATGTTCAAACTTTGTACCTCGCGGTAAATTATACTGCAAGTACTTTATTTCCCATTAATCTGTGATATATTTGAGCTGTAGGAACTGTTGCTATACCAGCTATCCTCACAGTACTAATGTTCTACTGTGAACAAGTAATGTATAGTTAGTGGTCTTGGTTGAACCATATTAGAACCTCGTTAATCCCTTAGGATCATAATAATACCAAAACATTATAAGTACAGCAATAACATGGCAACTCACTCTTTTATCGACATTGAAGCTGGTCGTCATCTATGAATATTGGCTTTTCCTCTAAATTGCAGTTTACAGGATAAAAATATTGTCCTTTGGGCAGCACGATCGCTTCACGAGGAGTCTTGTAGTCTCAGACAGTTACACTCTGATCAGCGATTTTTGCTTGACGAAACAGCCTCAAGGCAGCCATATGAATTATTTTAGGTATTTTAAGATGTCAAACGAGTTCATTAAGGCAGCCATATAGGTGATTTACGATAAAAACGACTAGCTTAATACAGCCATAAGAACTATTTTAGGTGGTTTAAGATGACAAACGAGTAGCTCAATACAGCCATAAAAACTATTTTAGGTGGTTTAAGATGGCAAACGAGTAGCTCAAGACAGCCATAAGAACTATTGTAGGTGGTTTAAGATGACAAACGAGTTCCTCAAGGTATGAAATATTGAATGTGATGAAGATATTCTGAAGGTAGCTAAAATAGATATTGTAAATAGAACTTGATGAAACATTCTCCAAAGGAAACCAAATAAATAAGTGGATACAAGCTTCATACAGTCAGGTAATCTGCCAACTCACGTGTTTGGTTCAATTAACTAAAAGGGGATGTGATACAAGCGTACTTATCAGCACTCCCCACTGCAACTATTACCACCCTAGTTTGTATTCGATTCTTGTTTCCTTTTTGTATTTGTTGCAGTCACGTATAAGACTGGTTATCTGGATCGTAAGTGTATTGTATCCAATATTAACTGTGGGTCTCAAATATTGACAAATAGACTCAGTGAAGGTAGAATGTCGGGTAATGAGTAAAAGTTTTAAATTGAAAATTGTAAGTAAACCATGCGTGATTCATAGAGATAACCTGAACCACGACTTATCTACTCTTTACAGTGGGAAATCCCTTAGTAAAGGAATTAACTTTGTATTACAGTATAAGTCTGGTATGAATCATAAATTTATCATTTTGCTCTGAACTAACATGTTATTTTTTTAATACTAAGAAATTAGTTGGCTGAGCTTTAGCAAATATTCCTAGAGCTGGAAAAAATTAACTTTTGTCTGTCTGTATGCACGATTTCTCGAAGTTGAACTGACTTGCAGACTTGAAGTTTTGCTTAAAGGTTCATTTATGTATGAGGAACATAAACGTGAGGTTCATTTATGTATGAGGAATGTTCTCTAAACATTAGAGAACATTTTTACGTTAGTTTTATGGATAATCATAATGGCAGCGAAAAAATATCGGAATAAATCTGTAAACAAAGTCAATACGCTCATAATAGATTCAAACACTTGATATGTTAACACATATAGCCTAACTATCTCAACTCATAAGTGATAACTGAGAATATATAGTGACTTTTTGTGCAGATTTTTACTATTTAAACTCTAAAATAAAACCTAATTTAAATAACAAAAATGTAAATGTATTATATGAATCTTCCTATGTAACTTCATGTGTGAAATTCTCTCCCTACAAGACCGAGTTCTACTATGTGACAAGACTGAGAAATTGTCGTGTCTACATCTGTTTTGTGCCCATCTGTTTATCTGTCCATAGAACGTTTCGAGATTTAAATGAGCTATAAATTGTAATGTTTGCATGCAACCTTAACGAACCCTTTTACGACACGTCGTGTGGGTCAGTTCTGGATTGTCTTAGTATTTTCTCTGTAATCTTTGGAAGTAATTTTATGTAGATTATTTTGGAACTGTTCTGAAATATTTTGAGGTTTTTTACTTTTCATAAAAACGTTTATAGAAACATGTCAGAAATACCACCTATCGGTCAGTGTGTTTTTAGTGTTTATTGCAGAAACGAGTAAATATGAAAAAACTAAAGTTTCTCGGAGTTTTTTTTTCTTGCACTCAAACATCAAGATACATTTTATATATATATATATATATATATATATATATATATATATATATCACATTTTATATATCACATTCTGTAAAAACTAATAATATGTGAAATCCTAAGTAAATAATACCAAGTACTGTGTATAACGTACAGGGTGTAACTGAAAGACAGACAAACTTCAGGAAGTTATTCCTGGGTCCAAACAAACCAGAAAGTTCCTATAAAAATATGTCCTAAAATGCATCGTTTTTCGTCTGTTCGTTCGTTTGTGTTTTGTACATTAAAGCTTTTCTAAACAACCATTAAAGGTAGAAAGTTAGAATTTTCCGCATGTGCTGATTTAGTAAAGAATGTAAGTTTTTTATAAAAAAATAGTAGTTGACAAAATTCTAAAAAGCGGCTTATTAAAATTTTTGATGATAAATTACTTAAAAACTAAACATGGATAGGAAGAGGGGGGCCTGTATCATATCACCTCGGTCGCCCGATCTGAATCAAACAGATTTCTTCCTTTGGGGTCACTTGAATGCTCTAGTTTATGAAAGACCAGTTAACACCAGCGATGACCTTTTACAGCGTGTCACTGCAGCCTGTAACACTGTAAGAGATACACCAGGAATATTCGAAAGAACTGACCAGACGTGTTAATGCGTGTATCGCATCAAATGGAAGGCATATCGAACATTTGTTGTAAAGTGATCTCTAAGGTTTTGAAATAACTGCTGTGCTGTTAAGTTGTTCGGTATTTCTTAGTAATGACAGCTCAAAACTCTTCTTGATGGTGAGATATTTTTGTTCAATTTTCTTAACTCTAGTAGAATAGTTTGATTTTCTGAAACTTGGAAAACCTTTCAAATATGATATGTTATAAAGTTAAGAAAAATACCACAATTTGTTGTCTCTTGAACGATTTTAATAAATGAGGTAATTTTAAAATAAAATTTATGAAATTTTATGATTTTAGTACATTTTTTATACATAAAGTAGTTTAAAAAAAATCTAGGTAAATGCGTAGACGAAAATCAGTGGCTACGTTACCTAAATGTAGGTTAAGTGTAAGTAAGAAATTCAAAAGAAAGTTATTAATTAATTTTAATCTTAGAAATGTGAGATTAACACAAAAATTCTTCAGTCACTCATCATACAAACATGTTTTGTTGTTTTAGATCATTTCTTACTCGAGTTGTTATTCATTGTAAAAATTAGGGCAAGCGTTACAGGACGGCTTATCACTAACTTAATCATTCATATAATTATTAGATGTGCCATGTAATATGCACTACAATTATACAATATGTGTACTCAGAAAGAGGAAAGTATTACATAGCTACCATTACATTTGAAAGTGGACTTATAATTGGATCTCCTTTTCTTTAACTAATGGTCAAATAACAGTTAAACCTTTTAACATTGCAATAATAAATTAGTAATATTATCAGGTTTTCTATAAAAATTAAATAACAATATGTTTTCTTTAATTAGGCTACACTCAGGGACAAAGCGTTTAAAAGTAACTGCACATCGTTAAAACAGCTAACGAGCTATTCAAAGCCAGTCCAGGGCCAATTTATGCTGCTAACAAGAGATGCTCGATACAAGGGCACAATAAGCTAGCAGTGATAAGCATGTTTGTGTTTTGTATATTTCTTATTCAAGAGCAGTTGTCTATTCCTACATCTGATCTTTAACTGATAGTCTTAAATTATTCTAAGATGTGAGAAATTTCAATATATTCAAAACACGTTTCCTACCATTTTTGCTATATACATGTAAAAACACAGAATGTTAATAATATTCTAAAAGACTTGGCATCGAAAGTGTAAAATATTAGTATCATTGTAGCTACAGCACTTAAGAAGAAGTTTATTGAGTTAACGTATCTCTGGTTCATTAAAATAAAAACTACACAAATGCTATGTTAAATACTTAGAAACATCAGATTTCAACTCGCGATTACAACTTAACGATATATATATAAAGAGATATAATATCCTTTATCACATTTTAAGACAACTTTTCTCGATAGTTTCATCAACAAAGTTTAGTTAAAGTTCAACATCTTAGTATCATTTTGACAATCGGAACATTTCACTAAAGTTTAGGGCCTGAAATGGTTCTTCTTTAAATATGTATAGGAATTCCTTCTGAAAAAATTAGCTGTCAGCCGAATTGGTTTTGGTGGAGGTCTAAATAAGACGGTAGTGAAAGGGTTAAGAATACTGAATTATATTTTCGGTTCCATATGCCTCACAAACTTAAAACCAACCGTCCTTCTCAACACGCTTGGGTGACGTTGCATTCTTTCTCAGGGGAAATGGCTCTGGGCTATTAACTTTAACAAGTAACTTAAAAAACACATTAATAGCGAATAATAATTTGAAAAATTGACTGAATGTATCGATTAAAACATGTAAAAACTAAGTAAGATGTTTCATTAAGCAAAACAAATCAATCTCACAATTTGTTACCTTCGATTTCAGAACGTATACAGAGGTTTTGCCTATGTGGGTACTTTTTTCCTATATTTTAAGTAATGTTAATGTTTTAATCATACTTTAAAATTACTATAGTATATATTATTCTATTATGGAATTGTAATTTCTTTATTTGAAAATAAATAAGGTTTTGAATTGAATTGTTTATGGTTACAGGCTACCATCAATAGACAGCCAATACCGTTCATTTCTTGTAAACTGCACCTTCTGGTATAATTAATAAATACGATCTTCCTCCTTAAATACCAATTTTGGTATTTTATCTACTTCATCTACTGTCGCTAAGCGTTAACACTATGTTTAAAAAATGTATAGAACTTAAAAATGTTTTCTAACGTATTTTTGTCATAGAATTGTTGAACGTATCTCATTTTGAAGATTTTTTGCAAAGGATATTATTTGCTTCTGAATTCATTAATTTATATAAATAGGCCTACTGAAGAAACTTAAATTGGTTGGGATGCGTAATTATCATAACTGTAAAACTAAGTATCTCTCACAATTATATTACTAAACTAAAAATGTGATATTTTTTGTATTCCTATTATGAAACTAAAATGATAATGCCCTCAACTACAACCGGTGCGTAACATTGTCCAAAGGCATTACAGAAAGAAAAGAATAGAATAAAAAAAGAAAATTCACATAGTAATAAGTTGTAATAGTAACTAATCTGCTAAAAATAGTTAGTTAATTCAGCTGTAGTGACGCAAACAATGTAGCTTATTACAGTGACAGTTTTCTGCGTGACAACAGACACATCTGTATCACTGCAGTGTCAAGAGTACAAAGGAAGATGTGTATGACATTTGAGTGACAGGTGTAAACACGAATCCTGCGACTCGTGCTGACACAGTTGAACTGATAAATCACAACATATTTATCCTGTGTGACAACAGACACATCTGTATCACTGCAGTGTCAAGAGTACGACGGAAGATGTGTCTGACATTTGAGTGGCAGGTGTAAACACGAACCCTGCTACTCGTGCTGACACAGTTGAACTGTTAATACACAACATATTTATCCTGTGCGACAACAGACACATCTGTATCACTGCAGTGTCAAGAGTACGAAGGAAGATGTGTATGACATTTGAGTGGCAGGTGTAAACACGAACCCTGCGACTCGTGCTGACACAGTTGAACTGATAAATCACAACATATTTATCCTGTGTGACAACAGACACATCTGTATCACTGCAGTGTCAAGAGTACGACGGAAGATGTGTCTGACATTTGAGTGGCAGGTGTAAACACGAACCCTGCTACTCGTGCTGACACAGTTGAACTGTTAATACACAACATATTTATCCTGTGCGACAACAGACACATCTGTATCACTGCAGTGTCAAGAGTACGAAGGAAGATGTGTATGACATTTGAGTGGCAGGTGTAAACACGAACCCTGCGACTCGTGCTGACACAGTTGAACTGATAAATACACAACATATTTATCCTGTGTGACAACAGACACATCTGTATCACTGCAGTGTCAAGAGTACGAAGGAAGATGTGTATGACATTTGAGTGGCAGGTGTAAACACGAACCCTGCTACTCGTGCTGACACAGTTGAACTGTTAATACACAACATATTTATCCTGTGCGACAACAGACACATCTGTATTACTGCAGTGTCAAGAGTACGAAGGAAGATGTGTCTGACATTTGAGTGGCAGATATAAACACGAACCCTGCTACTCGTGCTGACACAGTTGAACTGATAAATCACAACATATTTATCCTGTGTGACAACAGACACATCTGTATCACTGCAGTGTCAAGAGTACGAAGGAAGATGTGTCTGACATTTGAGTGGCAGGTGTAAACACGAACCCTGCTACTCGTGCTGACACAGTTGAACTGATAAAACACAACATATTTATCCTGTGTGACAACAGACACATCTGTATCACTGCAGTGTCAAGAGTACGAAGGAAGATGTGTATGACATTTGAGTGGCAGGTGTAAAAAGGAACCCTGCGACTCGTGCTGACACAGTTGAACTGTTAAAACACAACATATTTATCCTGTGTGACAACAGACACATCTGTATCACTGCAGTGTCAAGAGTAAGAAGGAAGATGTGTCTGACATTTGAGTGGCAGGTGTAAACAAGAACCCTGCGACTCGTGCTGACACAGTTGAACTGTTAATACACAACATATTTATCCTGTGCGACAACAGACACACCTGTATCACTGTATTGTCAAGAGTACGAAGGAAGATGTGTATGACATTTGAGTGGCAGGTGTAAACACGAACCCTGCTACTCGTGCTGACACAGTTGAACTGTTAATACACAACAAATTTATCCTGTGCGACAACAGACACATCTGTATCACTGCAGTGTCAAGAGTACGAAGGAAGATGTGTCTACCATTTGAGTGGCAGGTGTAAACACGAACCCTGCTACTCGTGCTGACACAGTTGAACTGTTAATACACAACATATTTATCCTCCGTGACAACAGACACATCTGTATCACTGCAGTGTCAAGAGTACGAAGGAAGATGTGTATGACATTTGAGTGGCAGGTGTAAACACGAACCCTGCGACTCGTGCTGACACAGTTGAACTGTTAAAACACAACATATTTATCCTGTGTGACAACAGACACATCTGTATCACTGCAGTGTCAAGAGTACGAAGGAAGATGTGTCTACCATTTGAGTGGCAGGTGTAAACACGAACCCTGCTACTCGTGCTGACACAGTTGAACTGTTAATACACAACATATTTATCCTCCGTGACAACAGACACATCTGTATCACTGCAGTGTCAAGAGTACGAAGGAAGATGTGTATGACATTTGAGTGGCAGGTGTAAACACGAACCCTGCGACTCGTGCTGACACAGTTGAACTGTTAAAACACAACATATTTATCCTGTGTGACAACAGACACATCTGTATCACTGCAGTGTCAAGAGTACGAAGGAAGATGTGTATGACATTTGAGTGGCAGGTGTAAACAAGAACCCTGCGACTCGTGCTGACACAGTTGAACTGTTAATACACAACATATTTATCCTGTGCGACAACAGACACATCTGTATCACTGCAGTGTCAAGAGTACGAAGGAAGATGTGTCTGACATTTGAGTGGCGGGTGTAAACACGAACCCTGCGACTCGTGCTGACACAGTTGAACTGTTAAAACACAACATATTTATCCTCCGTGACAACAGACACATCTGTATCACTGCAGTGTCAAGAGTACGAAGGAAGATGTGTATGACATTTGAGTGGCAGGTGTAAACACGAACCCTGCGACTCGTGCTGACACAGTTGAACTGTTTAAAACACAACATATTTATCCTGTGTGACAACAGACACATCTGTATCACTGCAGTGTCAAGAGTACGAAGGAAGATGTGTATGACATTTGAGTGGCAGGTGTAAACAAGAACCCTGCGACTCGTGCTGACACAGTTGAACTGTTAAAACACAACATATTTATCCTCCGTGACAACAGACACATCTGTATCACTGCAGTGTCAAGAGTACGAAGGAAGATGTGTATGACATTTGAGTGGCAGGTGTAAACACGAACCCTGCGACTCGTGCTGACACAGTTGAACTGTTAAAACACAACATATTTATCCTCCGTGACAACAGACACATCTGTATCACTGCAGTGTCAAGAGTACGAAGGAAGATGTGTATGACATTTGAGTGGCAGGTGTAAACACGAACCCTGCGACTCGTGCTGACACAGTTGAACTGTTAAAACAGAACATATTTATCCTGTGCGACAACAGACACATCTGTATCACTGCAGTGTCAAGAGTACGAAGGAAGATGTGTATGACATTTGAGTGGCAGGTGTAAACACGTACCCTGCGACTCTTGCTGACACAGTTGAACTGTTAAAACACAACATATTTATCCTCCGTGACAACAAAACATACTTCGCCATAGATTGAGATTGACACCTCTTGCATGTATCTGCGTGGTAAAAACGAGAAAACAACATGGTTCTACAATTCGTTTCTGTTAAATAGAGTTTATTTTAAAATATAAACGTGCATTTGTCTCACCACTACACCTTGAGCATTCGTTGTAGAAGAACTAAGAGAGCAAAATAACGTTTATTATGCTCCCTAAAGCCAGTATTTTGTTTGTTTTTTTTTTATATTTAAAAAACGCTAACCTTAAAACTGCCATATGTTTTATGATTATATTAGTTTATAAATTATATATTTTGTTACATTGGCATAATTCTATAACTATTATACGTTGTTTGATGATAAAACAGCAGCAAACACACAAAACGTTATAATTATTGTAAGAACGTATTATAAAACTAATTATACTTTCCATTACCATGTTATTTTAAAACTCATAAAATAAAGTGCTGTGTTTTTAAGGTAAAATTAAAATGTTCTCTCATCTCTTAGGGTTGCTTTACATTAACGAGATTAATCAGCTTAATGGACCTGGAGCACTAGGTGACATAAACACCTGCATTGGTGAATTGAATTATAATGGTGGTTATCATTATATTAATAATTATTTTCTTGAATAAAACTCTTCACAGTATTTTGTATGAAATCCTCTGTTTGTAATTCTGTATGATCTTTTCGCAAAATATGTCTAATTGTGTTTATTTACTAACGCACTGATTTATCTAACGAGTCATCAGGGAGAGAAAGTTCAGGTAGACAAGCAAAGCTTCTGCCTTGGTGAAATATAGAGACTGTACACTTTCATAACTGAGAATAACTTGCGACATTTATCACAAGGTGGTAACTTTGTTTCGTTAGGAAATGCTACATTACATTTCGTTATGATTTATTAGCAGTATATCATTACCTTTTTCACTCAATAAGTTGACCTTGATATAGAATCCAAATATGGTCACTATACTGTTTACACATTATGTTACAATGGTTACCTTCCTAATTATGAAGTACGATTTTATTGGTTCTGTGAACGCATTTGCTACTAAGCTTTAAGTCAATTAAAGCCTAAATGTTAACTGACTCTTTCTTTGTTTAGACCCACATATATCAGTGTTTTTATTTGTTGGATCGGAGCGTATTGTTTAATAACTTTAATTTGAAATAATATCTAAAAAGAATCAGTTTTTAATGTATAAAACATGTTTGATCCGTTTGGAATATATGCATGTAATTACCTTGGCCCAAAGATTTTTTCTGCTTCTATTTTGGAGTAATATGCACTTAACTTAATTAAATTTTTTAATCAGTTAAAAGACAAGTTCCCATATTTATAACTCATTGCTGGTGATGAAAGTTGTTCCGTTCTTATTATTATCATTCAATCTGTAACTCATTATAGCAACAAGTGTAATGGGGTGACATTGTTCTCCATTGTGTTACTAACCAACACATGCTTTACATTTCGTCGGAAATTTCAATATGTTTGATCGACTTATTTATATATAAACGCAATAGGTTTCAATATGATGCATTATAATAAAGCCAACATTTGCAAAAAAGTAAACGGTTTCTTAGTGAATGTGAGGTGACATTGTTAATACAACATTCCATTTCGTTTACTACTTTTTAGTTACTATATGATAAGGGTTTAAATAATTTATTTTGAATCAAATATATCAATGGTATACCTGATATCAAGTAACAATAATTCTTATTAAAATTCCTTGAGTTACTACGAATGTATCGTACAAAACACTGTGATATTTTGGTTCAGTTGTTTCTTATATATTTTTATTTATGAGACAGTTTGTGAATTACATATAATCTTTATAATGTAGGGTTATAATGCCATAAAGTCCTATCGTACAAATGAATTATTGTATATTCCATCTACATAAACACAAAAAGATACAATACAATATGAAACTACAAAATAATTATATATTTATGTTTAATGCCATAGATACTCACGTTCTTTTTAGACACGTTGTTATGCGTGGACATATTTTGAACTGGGCATCCATCGAAACTGTCAAATAGCTTAACTAAGAAATAGGAAGATCAAGGCTAACAGGAAAAGATTTTGCCTTTTTATATAAACCAAACAAAGAGTATAGTGCCTTCCCGTTTACGAATGTTACAAAAAACCACGGATAAAGCTTCTAGGAAAATCTGAGTAAGTTATTTTACCTATTATGATCACTAGGAAATTCAGTACATCCTTGGTTTCGAAGAAGCTGCCCAACTAAGGAATGGAGTTCTAGGAGAAATAGCACAACTAGCGAGTTTTCCATAATAAGCACATAAACGTCCAGAAACTCCTATATAGACCCGGAACAAGAAATTTGAAAACTTTCACTATGTTCATTTAACCTGGGGTAGGCCTAGGCCTCAATAAGCTGTTTAGACGTCTCATTCGAACTCACAACAAGGAAGGTTCTAATAAGAGTGCCGATAAAACGTTTTCACTTGTGATAAAATGTTACCTATTTACATTGTTTTAAGGCATTGCAAAAGGTCTTTCAGACTATCGAATTTTCCATAGGAAGGTCAGGAATAAAAGTGTTGAGAAACAACGAAAATTTCCAACAGCCTCACAAATTATAAGTTTCCTTCTAAGCAATCCCGTTAGAACTCATCATCAAATTAAATCTTCGTACCTCTTAATCATGCAACCAGAATCCGGTGCTTCGTTACCTCAGCCAACCATCAGAGCAGAGCTTAAAACAATTTGACACTTTGGCCGCGTTGGTCGGAGGAGGCCGCGGGGAGGACATTTACTATGCATTCTTTGACTTATTAACTTATAAAATAACGCTTCTTTAAAAATATGTAGTGTTGTTATGTTATTTTAACGTTAACTTACAAATAATACACTGTTTATGTGAGAAGTTACAATTCGCAATTACAATAAATTACTGAGTTTGAAAACGACTCAAATCACTACTCATAAGGTCAGTCATGTCCTTGGGATGATTCTGAATCAGTCCAGTCCTTACTTTGCTAAATCAGTGACGTCACTATTCCAGTCAATAACAGAGACAAGTAATGCAATTATGATATAAACCAATGTCTTTTGAAGAATTTATCAGATTAAACTTCACATAAAACCCTGCCTTTCACCTGCAGGTGTGCCTTTTTGTACACGTTATTTATTTTCGTTTGTATTTTCACATAAAAGAAATATTGTGCTTCCATTGTTTACATTAAATCTTGTATTCTACTTTCAACTTAAAACAATATGCATTTTAATTTCTACATTTCTCTATCGAGCCATTTATTGACTTTCATTATCTTAATGTCTATTTGTGTTGACAACCCACTTGGCATTAAACAATAACACTCGATATCAAAATCCTGTTTTTCGACAAAGATAAAACTGAACTAAACATTATAACAAAAACAAACCACACGCTTAAAACTGCAGAAGCAATGTTTTGTCACATTTGACAACAGCCTGGACACCGATACAGCATACCGAGAGTGAGAATGCACAGCTAGGGTAGACTATTATCCCTAGTCACATTTGACAACGGCCTGGACACCGATACAGCATACCGAGAGTGAGAATGCACAGCTAGGGTAGACTATTATCCCTAGTCACATTTGACAACAGCCTGGACACCGATACAGCATACCGAGAGTGAGAATGCACAGCTAGGGTAGACTATTATCCCTAGTCACATTTGACAACAGCCTGGACACCGATACAGCATACCGAGAGTGAGAATGCACAGCTAGGGTAGACTATTATCCCTAGTCACATTTGACAACAGCCTGGACACCGATACAGCATACCGAGAGTGAGAATGCACAGCTAGGGTAGACTATTATCCCTAGTCACATTTGACAACAGCCTGGACACCGATACAGCATACCGAGAGTGAGAATGCACAGCTAGGGTAGACTATTATCCCTAGTCACATTTGACAACAGCCTAGACACCGATACAGCATACCGAGAGTGAGAACGCACAGCTAGGATAGACTATTATCCCTAGTCACATTTGACAACAGCCTGGACACCGATACAGCATACCGAGAGTGAGAATGCACAGCTAGGGTAGACTATTATCCCTAGTCACATTTGACAACAGCCTGGACACCGATACAGCATACCGAGAGTGAGAATGCACAGCTAGGGTAGACTATTATCCCTAGTCACATTTGACAACGGCCTGGACACCGATACAGCATACCGAGAGTGAGAATGCACAGCTAGGGTAGACTATTATCCCTAGTCACATTTGACAACGGCCTGGACACCGATACAGCATACCGAGAGTGAGAATGCACAGCTAGGGTAGACTATTATCCCTAGTCACATTTGACAACGCCTGGACACCGATACAGCATACCGAGAGTGAGAATGCACAGCTATGGGAAGACTATTATCCCTAGTCACATTTGACAACGCCTGGACACCGATACAGCATACCGAGAGTGAGAATGCACAGTTAGGGTAGACTATTATCCCTAGTCACATTTGACAACAGCCTGGACACCGATACAGCATACCGAGAGTGAGAATGCACAGCTAGGGTAGACTATTATCCCTAGTCACATTTGACAACAGCCTGGACACCGATACAGCATACCGAGAATGAGAATGCACAGCTAGGGTAGACTATTATCCCTAGTCACATTTGACAACAGCCTGGACACCGATACAGCATACCGAGAGTGAGAATGCACAGCTAGGGTAGGCTATTATCCCTAGTCACATTTGACAACAGCCTGGACACCGATACAGCATACCGAGAGTAAGAATGCACAGCTAGGGTAGACTGTTATCCCTAGTCACATTTGACAACGGCCTGGACACCGATACAGCATACCGAGAGTGAGAATGCACAGCTAGGGTAGACTATTATCCCTAGTCACATTTGACAACGGCCTGGACACCGATACAGCATACCGAGAGTGAGAATGCACAGCTAGGGTAGACTATTATCCCTAGTCACATTTGTCAACAGCCTAGACACCGATACAGCATACCGAGAGTGAGAATGCACAGCTAGGGTAGACTATTATCCCTAGTCACATTTGACAACAGCCTGGACACCGATACAGCATACCGAGAGTGAGAATGCACAGCTAGGGTAGACTATTATCCCTAGTCACATTTGACAACAGCCTGGACACCGATACAGCATACCGAGAGTGAGAATGCACAGCTAGGGTAGACTATTATCCCTAGTCACATTTGACAACAGCCTGGACACCGATACAGCATACCGAGAGTGAGAATGCACAGCTAGGGTAGACTATTATCCCTAGTCACATTTGACAACAGCCTGGACACCGATACAGCATACCGAGAGTGAGAATGCACAGCTAGGGTAGACTATTATCCCTAGTCACATTTGACAACGCCTGGACACCGATACAGCATACCGAGAGTGAGAATGCACAGCTAGGGTAGACTATTATCCCTAGTCACATTTGACAACAGCCTGGACACCGATACAGCATACCGAGAGTGAGAATGCACAGCTAGGGTAGACTATTATCCCTAGTCACATTTGACAACAGCCTGGACACCGATACAGCATACCGAGAGTGAGAATGCACAGCTAGGGTAGACTATTATCCCTAGTCACATTTGTCAACAGCCTAGACACCGATACAGCATACCGAGAGTGAGAATGCACAGCTAGGGTAGACTATTATCCCTAGTCACATTTGACAACAGCCTGGACACCGATACAGCATACCGAGAGTGAGAATGCACAGCTAGGGTAGACTATTATCCCTAGTCACATTTGACAACAGCCTGGACACCGATACAGCATACCGAGAGTGAGAATGCACAGCTAGGGCAGACTATTATCCCTAGTCACATTTGTCAACAGCCTAGACACCGATACAGCATACCGAGAGTGAGAATGCACAGCTAGGGTAGACTATTATCCCTAGTCACATTTGACAACAGCCTGGACACCGATACAGCATACCGAGAGTGAGAATGCACAGCTAGGGTAGACTATTATCCCTAGTCACATTTGACAACAGCCTGGACACCGATACAGCATACCGAGAGTGAGAATGCACAGCTAGGGTAGACTATTATCCCTAGTCACATTTGACAACAGCCTGGACACCGATACAGCATACCGAGAGTGAGAATGCACAGCTAGGGTAGACTATTATCCCTAGTCACATTTGACAACAGCCTGGACACCGATACAGCATACCGAGAGTGAGAATGCACAGCTAGGGTAGACTATTATCCCTAGTCACATTTGACAACAGCCTGGACACCGATACAGCATACCGAGAGTGAGAATGCACAGCTAGGGTAGACTATTATCCCTAGTCACATTTGACAACAGCCTGGATACCGATACAGCATACCGAGAATGAGAATGCACAGCTAGGGTAGACTATTATCCCTAGTCACATTTGACAACAGCCTGGACACCGATACAGCATACCGAGAGTGAGAATGCACAGCTAGGGTAGGCTATTATCCCTAGTCACATTTGACAACAGCCTGGACACCGATACAGCATACCGAGAGTAAGAATGCACAGCTAGGGTAGACTATTATCCCTAGTCACATTTGACAACGGCCTGGACACCGATACAGCATACCGAGAGTGAGAATGCACAGCTAGGGTAGACTATTATCCCTAGTCACATTTGACAACGGCCTGGACACCGATACAGCATACCGAGAGTGAGAATGCACAGCTAGGGTAGACTATTATCCCTAGTCACATTTGACAACGCCTGGACACCGATACAGCATACCGAGAGTGAGAATGCACAGCTAGGGTAGACTATTATCCCTAGTCACATTTGACAACAGCCTGGACACCGATACAGCATACCGAGAGTGAGAATGCACAGCTAGGGTAGACTATTATCCCTAGTCACATTTGACAACAGCCTGGACACCGATACAGCATACCGAGAGTGAGAATGCACAGCTAGGGTAGACTATTATCCCTAGTCACATTTGACAACAGCCTGGACACCGATACAGCATACCGAGAGTGAGAATGCACAGCTAGGGTAGACTATTATCCCTAGTCACATTTGACAACAGCCTGGACACCGATACAGCATACCGAGAGTGAGAATGCACAGCTAGGGTAGACTATTATCCCTAGTCACATTTGACAACGCCTGGACACCGATACAGCATACCGAGAGTGAGAATGCACAGCTAGGGTAGACTATTATCCCTAGTCACATTTGACAACAGCCTGGACACCGATACAGCATACCGAGAGTGAGAATGCACAGCTAGGGTAGACTATTATCCCTAGTCACATTTGACAACAGTCTGGACACCGATACAGCATACCGAGAGTGAGAATGCACAGCTAGGGTAGACTATTATCCCTAGTCACATTTGTCAACAGCCTAGACACCGATACAGCATACCGAGAGTGAGAATGCACAGCTAGGGTAGACTATTATCCCTAGTCACATTTGACAACAGCCTGGACACCGATACAGCATACCGAGAGTGAGAATGCACAGCTAGGGTAGACTATTATCCCTAGTCACATTTGACAACAGCCTGGACACCGATACAGCATACCGAGAGTGAGAATGCACAGCTAGGGTAGACTATTATCCCTAGTCACATTTGTCAACAGCCTAGACACCGATACAGCATACCGAGAGTGAGAATGCACAGCTAGGGTAGACTATTATCCCTAGTCACATTTGACAACAGCCTGGACACCGATACAGCATACCGAGAGTGAGAATGCACAGCTAGGGTAGACTATTATCCCTAGTCACATTTGACAACAGCCTGGACACCGATACAGCATACCGAGAGTGAGAATGCACAGCTAGGGTAGACTATTATCCCTAGTCACATTTGACAACAGCCTGGACACCGATACAGCATACCGAGAGTGAGAATGCACAGCTAGGGTAGACTATTATCCCTAGTCACATTTGACAACAGCCTGGACACCGATACAGCATACCGAGAGTGAGAATGCACAGCTAGGGTAGACTATTATCCCTAGTCACATTTGACAACAGCCTGGACACCGATACAGCATACCGAGAGTGAGAATGCACAGCTAGGGTAGACTATTATCCCTAGTCACATTTGACAACAGCCTGGACACCGATACAGCATACCGAGAGTGAGAATGCACAGCTAGGGTAGACTATTATCCCTAGTCACATTTGACAACAGCCTGGACACCGATACAGCATACCGAGAGTGAGAATGCACAGCTAGGGTAGACTATTATCCCTAGTCACATTTGACAACAGCCTGGACACCGATACAGCATACCGAGAGTGAGAATGCACAGCTAGGGTAGACTATTATCCCTAGTCACATTTGACAACAGCCTGGACACCGATACAGCATACCGAGAGTGAGAATGCACAGCTAGGGTAGACTATTATCCCTAGTCACATTTGACAACAGCCTGGACACCGATACAGCATACCGAGAGTGAGAATGCACAGCTAGGGTAGACTATTATCCCTAGTCACATTTGACAACGCCTGGACACCGATACAGCATACCGAGAGTGAGAATGCACAGCTAGGGTAGACTATTATCCCTAGTCACATTTGACAACAGCCTGGACACCGATACAGCATACCGAGAGTGAGAATGCACAGCTAGGGTAGACTATTATCCCTAGTCACATTTGACAACAGCCTGGACACCGATACAGCATACCGAGAGTGAGAATGCACAGCTAGGGTAGACTATTATCCCTAGTCACATTTGACAACAGCCTGGACACCGATACAGCATACCGAGAGTGAGAATGCACAGCTAGGGTAGACTATTATCCCTAGTCACATTTGACAACAGCCTGGACACCGATACAGCATACCGAGAGTGAGAATGCACAGCTAGGGTAGACTATTATCCCTAGTCACATTTGACAACAGCCTGGACACCGATACAGCATACCGAGAGTGAGAATGCACAGCTAGGGTAAAAATGTAATGCGACTGAAGACCAAATTGTTTCTTACATAATACTAATGTATTTATTTCACGAAAACTACGTTTTTGTGCATATAGGACGCATATTCGCTCTCGACTATTAGAATATAATAGCCTTTTAGTGTTGGAAAGGAATAAAAAATAAATAAAAAGCTTTGTATGTGTTCTTGGGTTGTGCTGAACAATGAGCGCGAGCGAGCTACAGTGTGTTGGTAACCTGGCGATTCAAGTCTTGGAGAGACCTGTTCTATATTTACATTTATATAGACCGAAATGTATATATGCTTATATCTCATTGTTAACATATAAATTTGGCGTTTTAAGAATTTTCATAAAGGTATACATTTTTGTATTTCATTCGAGATTGGGGTTGATGTACAACATGTTTATTAAATTTCTATTCTGAAGAACTGTAACAAACAAATTTTTATTATATCTGTCTCAAAAACGTCTAAATTATGGTACAGAGTATGAAACTATAAAGCTTGCTCAATAGATCCTAATTTACATAAGCGATATGGTAATATATAATCTGCAGTAAAACAAACACAATGTAATAAGTAAACACTATATAGAGTTCCACTGGACATAAAGTACAGTTCAATCTTGAAACTTGGCATTAAACGTTGCATCTCAAATTCACCTCATATTTTATGACTCAGTACCCGATATCTTTATGACTTCTCTACAAATGTATCTCCCTGCTGGGACGTTGCAGTTCTGATATCGCTCTAGAATGCTGTACTGTGTCTTCACTTGTTTATCAGTTCTGATTCTAGCAAGTTTTTATTGGACTAGGAGTAAACTTTGTACAACAATTTATAACTTTTATTCGTTTTATTACTTATATAATTGCAGTATTTATGTTCAAAGCCAAGTACAAATAAGGACGCTTATTATTTAATTATTTAAAGTACCAGAGAACGTGACATATTTCAAGGGTTTTCCTAAGACAAATGGATTAATATTATCATAAATGTTTACATTATATAAATATCATGAAGATTATATTAGGTGATGTTTACTGATTTATATTATACTTGATATAGGCATTTGTTAGTTAAAAGTTTTACAATAAATCTATCAGACGTTTCACAATGCTACAAGCTTCTATAAAAGTAAACCGATAACCGGGTTATCACAGGTCCTGACAGACCGAATGGACAGCAGCAGCGCTCAGACCTCAGACTTCCTTGAATCAACAGAAAACTGTACCGTACGACGATAACACATGGGGGTGGTGACTTCTGAGGTCGTAGTAATAAATACTCGAATTGCAAAGTTTACTCATAAGTTCAATTTAATTTACTAAAACTTATTTACTAAAGCACCACTTTTAGATGGTAAATTAAATATATGCCTTGCCACGTTGCTGCCAATCAGAATAAAAGAACTAAAAATATATATCTTTTAGGTGGGCCTAAAATATCCAATGTTCTCTGGAATTATGCCTACGATGTTTTACTTTATAAGACATTAAGATTTTACTTCCCTTCGCAATGTGTAGACTCACAACCCGGGTGTCGGCGTCTTGGCACGAGGCAATGAAGCTGTAGTCTAAGAAGGGTTATTTCTAGTCGGTGGTTACTAGAAGATGAGTAGAAGTTATGAAACTGGTAGCCATCTACTCAAATAATATGTGCCCTGTAAGCCGTGAGACAAGTGGGACATGTAAACTCGCCTAAAACAAATTCGCGACGGTATTAGAAATTTAATGATACAAATTACTTATTATAACAACGTGTTCGTCAGAAGGACAACGCCACAACTTTTATATATTTCAGTCAAGCAAATAAAAGATCTTCAAGGGTAAGTTACTTTACTATTTACAACTATACTTTACGTTACATTCATTTTTTTATACATTTATACATCAAAGGGCTAATTTAATAATACGAAAAGATAAATTTTACATACGGACAAAGCGCGCGAGGTCTGATAGGTCACATAGTTGGGCTGCTACAAAGGGTTAGAAGAAAATATTCATACGCGTGCCAATTAGGTAGTTACTCCGCCGATAATTTAGTTCCGGAACATTGGATAAAAATAATATTAAATTATACTGGCTGACTAGGTTGTGAAATTTACATTATAAAAAATGTAATTAACGGTACGTCTCTATAACCGTATATCAAGTACCATACTGGCAGACCGACGGACTGTATGGACAGCAGCAGCGCTCAGACCTCAGGCTTCCTTGGGCCAACAGAAAACTTTGCATCAAGGTAAAGTCTCTAGAACCGTATATCAAGTACCATACTGGCAGACCGACAGACTGTATGGACAGCAGCAGCGCTCAGACCTCAGACTTCCTTGAACCAACAGAAAACTTTGCATCAAGGTAAAGTCTCTAGAACCGTATATCAAGTACCATACTGGCAGACCGACAGACTGTATGGACAGCAGCAGCGCTCAGACCTCAGACTTCCTTGAACCAACAGAAAACTGTGTATCAAGGTAAAGTCTCTATAACCGTATATCAAGTACCATACTGGCAGAACGAGAGACAAACTGACGGGTGTTCCTGACGGGTCTCTAAATATTGTGCCAACAAGTTGCTATTAACTCCTAATTACAGATATTTAGAATTATTTTCAAAAGAAAATTCTTTGATAAAATTAAATAAGACATGCTAAGCGAAAAAGCAACCTAAAGGACTTGTTCAATGAGCTGAATCTGACTGTCATACTCTCCTCAGCTCTGTTTTCTGGTTACCCAAGTTCTAAAGTTCGGTTAAGTCCTTCATAGAAGTAAATTGCTGGTAAGTGAACATGTCAAGTGTTTGCGGCATTGACGCCTCTTCTGAACTTCACTGAACTTCGTGCCCGTGAATCTCTGCCTCGGTTAAACATTGGAACAAAATCAGATTGCGAATCTCACGGTCCACAGTGGTTGGGAAGGGCTATCAAGCCTAAGTGTAAATAGTAAAGGCTGTAATTAACAAAGTGTCTCACTAAGGTAATGTTAATGAAAAGATGTTCGAGTTAAACATATATCGGAGGAGGTTACATGAGACGTTAAAAGGTATTCCGTATGTAACGTTCCGAAGTTTGTGTAACTAAGAGAAAGACAAAATGCTTTTCACCTATCTGTAGCCGAAATTGATATCCAGCAGTACGATGTTCAGAAGCTTGGCTGTGAGATCTTTTAGTGTGTCGTTCAGTGGTGTGTCGTTCAATGGTATACTCCTATGCAGAAAGTTAGTTTTTAAAACTAACGAATCATAGACTTATAATTTCAGAGAGCCCTGGTTGAGTTCAAAGTTTAGTTTATAGTTTAAGGACACGGATATATGATTGGGGTTCTTCCTTGACAGAATCTAGTTTCGTTTATTGTATGATAATCATGGTTTTCATCTGACATCGTCTATTTTCATCATAAATAGACTAAATAGTTATAGTTAAAGAGCTAACAGCAAATGCATGCCAACTGCATATGGTACTAAAGCTGTCTTGCTTGGGTCTGCAAAGTCTTTCAGGAGATTTTACCTGGAAGTACGATTTGAAAGTATTCAAGTATTCACAAAAATACTTAAATAAATTAAAGCAAAAAACATTCGTTTCCTTGTAATTGCTTATTGAGTTAATGCTATTTTTACAATCATGTTGAAACAATATTGACTAAAATATATTCATGAAATATAACATCTAGATCGCGTGTAAGTTCACTAATTCAGCCTTTGACAGTGATGGGTGCGTTGTTACCCCTACAATTAAGTTTTATTACACGGGTAGAATATGTATCAATTTATGAAGCTGACGAGATGTCATATATCAGAGGATAAATCTATGAGCTGTATAGGTAAATAGGGGTCTCGTTGAAACATTTTAAATTAATTAATTTAAAACCTAATTAGAAGAACTAAGGTGTCAAGAAAAAAACATGATTTCCAGATTTTGAAGCATGATATTATTTACATATGATATTTGTTTCGAAAAATGTTTTTATGGTAATATTTGTTTATGCATACTGCTTTATTTTTCTTTTAAACCATACAGTTTACGTTACAAAGGGCACTGTTCTCAGCAACAAAGGGTTTTCGACCTACCAAAGTTCCAACCTGCAAGGCTTACATTTAAGAAAATTCTAAAAATAAATATTTTTTCTAAATAAATTGGAACTTTTAAAGTAACTTGATTGTAAGTCGGTCAGTTAACTGTACTAAAATCTAAAACCAATTGTACTCTATTGTTGCATTACCTAATTTTGAGTGAGGATAATTCCAACCCTTTGAGACAGGAGCGTTTGTGGTAAGACAACCAATTACATTTATAGCAGGGGAAAACTCGGCTTTGTAATTTACAATTTACGAGGTAAGTTGAGCAGACTCACATTCTGTAATAATATAACAGCCTCCAACCATTAGTCTAATGGACTTTACCTTTAGAAACTGAATTGGCGAGCTTACATGCCTAATAGATGTGTGGTTGTGAGAGGATTGAATATTAGTTGAGAAATTGGCATTTTTGCCTAAAACTACAGCTATAAATTATATATATATATATATATATATATATAAAACATACATATTGTATATAATATAAATCTAAATTCATACCACACATACACACACCACAAACAAACACAGACACACACACACACGCACACACACACATTATATATCGGCTTAATTTATGTGATAAATACTCGTAATTTTAATTAAAGTGTAAAAATGTGAATTTCTTTATGACATGTTATATTATCCGTTTTATAAGGGTGCAATGTAATAATAACATATCAGTTAGTTAGTTACATATTAAAATTAAGAGATATATTGCTCAGCATCAAACAATATTATTATAACTACCGAGAACAAAGTCGTTTCATTGACACGCTAATTTTCATTATAATGGATGCTTTTATTATATTTATTTCTAATCAAAGCTGAAGTTAAATGTGATCACTAGCTAATACAAAAGGAGTGTCCCTGACAATAGTTTCTGAGTCCACTCTTTATTGGTTGAAAGTTTAGCAAGGACTTAATCGCTTGTTGCTGATGAGCAAATTACGATTTCTGACTGTGTGTAAATACGATAACTGTCTAATGAATTGATCCAGAGGGTTAACATTATCGGTTATAATCTACATCTTATATCTCTTAATCGCTTGTTGCTGATGAGCAAATTACGATTTCTGACTGTGTGTAAATACGATAACTGTCTAATTAATTGATCCAGAGGGTTAACATTATCGGTTATAATCTACCTCTTATATCTCTTAATCGCTTGTTGCTGATGAGCAAATTACGATTTCTGACTGTGTGTAAATACGATAACTGTCTAATGAATTGATCCAGAGGGTTAACATTATCGGTTATAATCTACCTCTTATATCTCTTAATCGCTTGTTGCTGATGAGCAAATTACGATTTCTGACTGTGTGTAAATACGATAACTGTCTAATGAATTGATCCAGAGGGTTAACATTATCGGTTATAATCTACCTCTTATATCTCTTAATCACTTGTTGCTGATGAGCAAATTACGATTTCTGACTGTGTGTAAATACGATAACTGTCTAATGAATTGATCCAGAGGGTTAACATTATCGGTTATAATCTACCTCTTATATCTCTTAATCGCTTGTTGCTGATGAGCAAATTACGATTTCTGACTGTGTGTAAATACGATAACTGTCTAATGAATTGATCCAGAGGGTTAACATTATCGGTTATAATCTACCTCTTATATCTCTTAATCACTTGTTGCTGATGAGCAAATTACGATTTCTGACTGTGTGTAAATACGATAACTGTCTAATGAATTGATCCAGAGGGTTAACATTATCGGTTATAATCTACCTCTTATATCTCTTAATCACTTGTTGCTGATGAGCAAATTACGATTTCTGACTGTGTGTAAATACGATAACTGTCTAATGAATTGATCCAGAGGGTTAACATTATCGGTTATAATCTACCTCTTATATCTCTTAATCACTTGTTGCTGATGAGCAAATTCCGATTTCTGACTGTGTGTAAATACGATAACTGTCTAATGAATTGATCCAGAGGGTTAACATTACCGGTTATAATCTACATGTTATATCTCTTAATCGCTATTGAAAACAGTACAAATCGGTTAATTGTGCATTACAGTTTGTCTTTAAGCTTAACAGTAAGGGACTTTTACCGTGTGTGTTGACTTGGATTACTGGTG
Source organism: Homalodisca vitripennis (assembly GCF_021130785.1). Classification (NCBI taxonomy): domain Eukaryota; kingdom Metazoa; phylum Arthropoda; class Insecta; order Hemiptera; family Cicadellidae; genus Homalodisca; species Homalodisca vitripennis. The sequence goes on from NC_060209.1 coordinate 4,113,270, forward strand.
AAAATGTGATGGATATATGTGATGTATATATCAATACATGATATACCAAAAGTTTCTACTAACTCACTACAAAGTAAATTATTTTACAGATTGCTAACTTAGTTAAGCCATGTGTACTAACATAGCTTTGAATATGAAAACAATTATAATATATAAAAACTTGTCCATATGCCTAGGACTGCCCATAAAACAGACGGTATAGCTTCTGACATTTGAACAACAGTCTATGATTTTTACTGGATTAAATTTTTCAGTTATTTGCATGATTTAAAGATGTAAGTGGACTTGGTTTGTATCTACTTTGTGTTCATAGGATTTACAAAGAAACGATAGAATACAAATGTATTGAAGTTACAATACAGGTATTGTGCCCCTCGCATTCTTATATTGAAATAGCCACCACGCTATCTATAGAGTAAAGCTGAGTGTCAAAGAAGTTAGGATTTGTATCTACTTTATGATCATTGGATGTACAAAGAAACGATAGAATACAAATGTATTGAAGTTACAATACAGGTATTGTGCCCCTCGCATTCTTATATTTAAATAGCCACCACGCTATCTATAGAGTAAAGCTGAGTGTCAAAGAAGTTAGGATTTGTATCTACTTTGTGTTCATAGGATGTACAAAGAAACGATAGAATACAAATGTATTGAAGTTACAATACAGGTATCGTGCCCTTCGCATTCTTATAATGAAATAGCCACCACGCTATCTATAGAGTAAAGCTGAGTGTCAAAGAAGTTAGGATTTTGGAAAAATTTGTTTTCTGTCTGACGCTCGCGAGAAATAAATTAGCTATAGATTTATAATTTTGCATGTAATTTAACCGAAGTCTGTAAAGCTAAACTTTGTGTATGCCTACCTTGTTAATATATGAAAACTGTTTAGAATAGTAAATAAAGAGTACGTCCATGAAGTTTTTCTAATACGTTTTATAAATAGGGTACTATACAGTTGTTTTAACTGTTCTAAAAAGTTGAAGAACATTTGGGATAGAGGATAATAAATCTGTTTATGGCTTTTGAGTGTAATCTGACATTATTAAACATTTAATTAATTTGGTCCAACTGTCTAACATGTAAAATCATTTTTTATCTGCTAAGGAAAATATCAACAGTGATTTTAGTTTCATGTGAAGTCACACACACAAACTCACTCTCGATTACTGCTATTTGAAACATGTGAAATAAGTACATATTAAAATAACTTTCTTATAGTACTGCTGTACATTATTCAACAGAACACATACTGCACAGTATAGGTCACCACTATATTATCATATATATTGACAGAGATGTCAGCAAATCTACTACTAGGTGCATTTTAATATATTTTCTTATGTATTTTGTATGAATGGAAATAAGCCACTCTAAATCCGAATTCTGGCATTTAATCGTATTTTCGAGATCAACATTAAAGTATTTAATATTGTTTTCTTAGTAAATAAGTAACAAGGAACGAATACTCAAGCAATATAAGATTACTGGTATATTTATTTCTTTGTTTGGTTCGTAATATATACTTATAATTATACAGTGTGTATCAAAATTAATGACCTGATTTTAAAACTCAATATCTATTGGTAAAAATGTACTACAAAAATAATATTTATTGCAAAATACTCACAAAATCTTAAAGTTTTAGGTATGTTATTACAAATGTTCTATATGTCCACCAGCAGCAGCACGAACAACATCCAGACGAGAGCTAAATTCCTCATAAACCTTACACAACGTATCTGCGTTCACAGACCTTATTGCGACAGTTATTATGTTCTTTAGTTCTTCGATGTCATGAGTTAGAGGGGGAACAAACACTTTTTCCTTCACACATCCCCACAAGAAAAAGTCCCATGGGGTCAAGTCTGGTGATCTTGGAGGCCAAGAATGAAGGGCATTGTCTCGAGATCCCGTACGTCCTATCCAGCGGTGGGGCAGAGTGTTGTTGAGAAGCTGCCGAACATTGTTGTGCCAGTGAGGCGGAGCTCCATCCTGTTGGAAAATGAACCTAAAACTTTAAGATTTTGTGAGTATTTTGCAATAAATATTATTTTTGTAGTACATTTTTAGCAATAGATATTGAGTTTTAAAATCAGGTCATTCATTTTGATACACGCTGTTTATATTAAAACATATATTTACATGTATATATGTGTGTGTTTGTGTGTGAGTGTGTGTGTTCAATTTCAAGTTCAAACATCCTTTATTCATTGTAATACAATACAGAACACAGTTTACATTAATCATTCCCAATACACCACGTACGGCGCGTGCGGGAATACAGTTGGCCATTTTAATTTTATTTTATGCTAATTATCTTTTGACAGCAGTCTTTAGTCACTCCAAATTTCATGAACCTTATTTTTATAATCATAAACATAGATAATTTATCATTTAAATGTTTCCTTTTTTCAATATACCACCTGAACCATAAACAAAGCAAATAACAACAAAGTAATAAATAGAAGAAAAATACAACAATAACATGAAACTTAATATAAATAACTATATAAATTCATAACAATAACAATATAAATTATTAACAATAACAATATAAATTCCTAACAATAACTATATAAATTCATAACAATAACTATATAAATTCATAACAATAACAATATAAATTCATAACATAACTATATAAATTCATAACAATAACAATATAAATTATTAACAATAACAATATAAATTCCTAACAATAACTTTATAAATTCCTAACAATACTATATAAATTCATAACACTAACAATATAAATTAACAACAATATAAAAGCAAAACAGCAACAATATGATATGATAATAATAAGTTAATTTGTGTGTATAAATTAAACATTACATATCAACAAATTCTAACAATTTCATTTTTACTTTATGTTTTTTCTCAAAATAATATCATCCCCACAAAATATTATAAACTTGTTATAATTGGCCGGACCCATGTTATAAAATTGATGACTGCTAACTTCTTTAACTAAAAACGGAATTAATATTGACACAAACTGACCTGATCTAGTAAATCTATTTTGCTGTTTAAACTCAAAGTTTTGTAAATATTTCTCAATGTACATAACCACTGAATATTTATATAACTGTTCATACGTCAAAATATTTTTCTCAGCGAATATATAGCTTAATCTATCATTATGTTTGATATTGTATATAATTCGTAAGGCGTGCCTTTGATTCATTACAACTGGCTTTAAAATGGTTGGGTAGGTACCTCCAAAATGTACAATTCCATATCTCAATACACTCTCAAACCAAGACATGTAAAATCTGCTTTAATTGATCTTCTTTTAAGTATCCTTTTAAATGATATAGTGCATAAGTTATTTTTCTCAATCTTTTTGATAAAATATTCAAATGCTGTCTCAACTTTAAAAATTGATCAATTTAAATCCCCAGATATCTTACAAACTCAACTACCTCAATACTGGAACAAGAACAACCGTAAATACAATGATGCACGTGACAAAACAGTTTGAAAACATCTGTAAGACAACAAGGGGCTACAGGTTGAAAGTTATTGGCTTTAGTTGAAATATCCTTACAGAATTTGAAATATACTCACATCAATTTCATTAAATAATATAGAATATATATTCTTAAACTTTTTGTTTTTAGTAGTTAAACGGCTATCCCACTATAACCATAAGACTGTTAGAAGTGATATAATACAAATTTAAATGTTGCATACCGTTTAAAAAATAACTAAGTATTACAAAATAAATATGCGAAAAAAGAATTCCAAACAATTGTCAAATGTAAAGTTGTTGTTACTTGTCATTGTCAAACACGTATAATGAATTGAATAAAAGATATTATAATAAGCGAGGAAATGAACTACAGGGAGGATTGTTGTATCCGTATAGTAAAAATACTAGCATGTGCAGAGAGCATTCTGTATAGGTTTTCATTTAGGGCAAGATTGGCTTAGCCAACTTTTAATTTGTTCTAATAATGTCAGCACTTTTGTACTGTGAGACGATTTATGTTGTTTTAGCTCGCCCAAACTCGACAGAAAACCACAATTAATGTTCCTTGCCTGGCTAGTGGCAGAAAGCTTACTCGGATTTTCATGTTTTATGATTTTACACTTTTGATATAAAACAGAATATGACCTTGATTAACGTACAATGATTCAAATTTGCAGTGGGTGAACTTTGGTGTTGTCTAAACACTCGGCGGCGAAGAGAAGAACTTTCCTGATGAAATTGTGTCTACAGTTATAAATTACTTTGTAACATCCATAAACAACTGACATGAACTGCTTAACTGATAAAAGTAAACTAACACGATTTACAATTCAAATACTTTATGAAGTGCAGTTTTAATATAAAATTTATGCAAACTGCATGAAAATACAGTTACGGGTTTTGCAACAAAACCAATATTTAAGTTTAGAGAAAGATAAATCAGACTAACGAGTATTGTCTCAGTTCAAGAAGTGGTCGCGATAGGACGCCAGAGGATAAACTTGGATCATCTGAAACTCAATCTAAACTTCCAGGAGCGTTTCCTAAGAGCCTGGAAATAAAACTAAGTAAATAATACAGCATCCAACAGTCTTTTAGTTGAAAGACTTACTTTTTCAATATCCTTTAGCAGAGTGCAATGATTGACTCAATTGAATGTTAAATTTAACTCCAATTATATAGTTAAGATTCGTGTACTCGCGTGTGATATCTGACGCTGTCTCAGACTTACCTCCTGGAATCGGGAGTCACAATCGACTATAGGGATACAAAGAATGTCGGCGACAAAGAAACTCAAAATGAACACATATGAGACACCTAGACTAGTGTAATCGTGTCAGTCTCATTGTCTCATCAGGTGCACAATTTTCAGTCAGTGGACTGCGATGTTTCTGACACGTTCTCTAAGCACAGTTGAGCAACCGAGTTTTCTATACATAACGCAGCTATGATACGAAGGTATGATTCAATTTGATTTTTGAGTTCATTTACAACTCACCATCATTTTATTTTAACGTCTTATATCTGACGATATTTTAGACCTGACTCACAGAATCTGGAACAGTGTAATCTAGGTGAAGTGGCAGTCTCGTTATCTCATCAGGTGCACAATTGTCTGTCAGTGGACTGCGATGTTTCTGACACGTTCTCTAAGCACAGTTGAGCAACCGAGTTTTCTATACATAACGCAGCTATGATACGAAGGTATGATTCAATTTGATTTTTGAGTTCATTTACAACTCACCATCATTTTATTATAACGTCTTATATCTGGCGATATTTTAGACCTGACTCCCGGAATCAGAATGTCATTGTCATCTAGAGTGATCCAAAGTAAGACGGCGACGAATAACCTCTAATAAAACCTCTACATTTGGACATCAGGGACATATAGACTGCGGGATACTATATATAGTGAATCTAGGTGAAGTTTCAGTTTCACTGCCTCATCAATTGCGCACCTGATACCGAAAGCTGCAATGAAAGGAAAGTGAATTTGAGTTATATTCAACATTCGAAACCAAAAGCGATTATTTCTATATTTAACAGTACAATTTAATATAACTAGCATGAACATAGTTAATAGTTCTATTTAACTTACAGGATTGTTCAAACAGCATTAACATGCATTTAAGTTAAATATGCATTTAAGTTAAATTTTTTTTTTTTCAGTTTTTTATTTGCCACTATCAGTCATTAATGTTAATATTTTTTTACTCTTGTTATTCATTTAAAGTTTATCTTTCATTGTTGTTAATAATTTTATAGTTTATTTGCACTGTTATTATTTGTCTGTTTGTTTCTCCATATGGTATCACATCTTTTACAGTAGTGTGTTTAAGTTAATACTATCACTAATTTATTATATACTATCACTGATTTGTAATATAATTTATACTTTCTTATTACATTAATTATACGTTAATTATGCCTAGATCTGATTTAGAGTCCAGTTGCATGTTTGGTTTGGCCCTTTTGTTTAAGTATGATTCAATTATCTATCATAAGTTAATAAATGTAAATTGGTTTTTGACCGTTGGAAGGAAATAAATAAATAAACATTGCTGACCTGCAATGTTCAAACCGTAATAGTGTTTCTTAATCATTGATTGTTTAGCAAACAATTCAGAGGTGTTGCGTCACCCATAATGAGGTGGTAATAAGAGACGGAGCCTATGAGAGGAGTTATCTATAGCCTACAAGAGGGAGGGGCCTGATTGGCTCCGTAATTAGGCTTATGTTAACAAACAATTGTACTCTTATTTACGGAGGTAAGATACAATCATCCACAGCGTTTTGTACGACTGTCACTTTCGTCTATTTATTATGCCTGGGGCACTGCTCTAAAATGTTGGTCACTAGGCATTAACGTTTTTATCCATATTCATGGTTTTTAAAACGCATTTTTCTTCGTTTACTCGTTTCTATAACTTATTAAATCGCGATACAAGAGCTCAGAGCCTTGATGTTGAGGAATCAGGGGGTATAGCGGTTGCCGGCTTTGGGGTGTAGTACTTAAGGCAATAGAATGCAAGTTGAATAAATGCTAGTGTGTCTTGTAATAGCAGTGTAAATATGTATCAAGCTGGATTACTTTTTATGGTCGTTTTTAACTTTAGGTGTATTAAATATATAACTTAAAATAAATTGATTTATTTTAATTTGTCATTTAAGTTTTATATGAGGCTATGCATCGTCGTAAACTTTCCTCTAATAAATATATTTTTCATTTCATTGCATCACCGACGCCCTTGATTGACCTCCGTTTATCTAATCACAAGTCTAGAGAAGGTAATTGTCAACTGAATAACCCCTATTGTATACCGTTATCCAGATAAACCTTGAGTAACCTTTATCCAGGATAAGTCGACTTTCAGATAAACCACCGTCCTACTGTTACAATACTACGTAGCGGACCCTTTCTTATGTCATTATTAGTTGTACCTATATGTTTACAAAACTGCTAAAATTTTAAAATATTTTTGTATATACTTTCTTCTATAATAATTTAGAAACTTTTAATTAGCTTATACAGCTAATACTACAGAAATAACCTCTTGAATTCTGTTTTCCCATTGTGACAACGTAAGAGTTTTGGACTTGTATATCTACTCCTTGGCGTAGCCCTCACATAAACAATCACATGAAGATCTGACCTTGTTGCAGGTTATTCGTGTGGTCCGCGCTGCGCTGTCTCAGCCCAGGAAATCTTTGGTCCAACCACTCGCGAACAATTATTGCATCAATGTTTTCCCATTGTGACAACGTAAGAGTTTTGGACTTGTATATCTACTCCTTGGCGTAGCCCTCACATAAACAATCACATGAAGATCTGACCTTGTTGCAGGTTATTCGTGTGGTCCGCGCTGCGCTGTCTCAGCCCAGGAAATCTTTGGTCCAACCACTCGCGGACAATTATTGCATCAATGTTGTCCCATTGTGACAACGTAAGAGTTTTTGACTTGTATATCTACTCCTTGGCGTAGCCCTCACATAAACAATCACATGAAGATCTGACCTTGTTGCAGGTTATTCGTGTGGTCCGCGCTGCGCTGTCTCAGCCCAGGAAATCTTTGGTCCAACCACTCGCGAACAATTATTGCATCAATGTTTTCCCATTGTGTCATCGTAGGCTACACATAGTCTCGAAGCATCTGAAGCTAGACAGCAGCATGTTCATGGTCTCACGGCAAAAGACACGGTCACTTTGGGGCGAGTTGCAACTTTTCAATCGTCATTTCTGGGTCGGTATCACATGGAAGATATGGAACACGGCCTCGTCACTCCACAAGATATTTTCAAACAGTTGTGGCCGAGTGAGTTATATTTCTGACGCGATAGTAATACTACGGGGTATTAGTTGTAGTTCAAGAAAATTATCAGTGCGTTACTAAATCATACTCACAGTTTTAAGGCAACTGTTGAGAATGAACAAAACTGCTAACTATTTTTGTTAATATTTAAACTGTATTGTACATAAACTAGAGTCATCTGTGAAAGATATTTTTGACCTACTCAAAGAAATAAATAAATGTTTATATTCAATTATTTAAAACGTATGAATAATTAAAAGAAAAAAGTTATACTATTTATTGAGTAACAAGAAAATACTCTTGACGAGAGGATGAATTTCATTTATATTAAAAAAGGACATACCTAATATATATTTCATGTAGTGCAAAAATAGATACATATCTTACGATTTGATATACTTTATATTCTCTCCGTTCTTTAACTTTGGCTTCTTAAACAGATAAACATGTTTTATGTACCATCTACAATATATTCCGCTTATACTAAGTACAGCTTTGATATTCAAATTCTGTTTCAACTTTATTTTGACTACTAATACTTACATTAATCTAGTTTAAACGTCACTTATTACAAGATATAAGCTTCAAATCTACTTCGGTATTATTATATATATTACAAATACAACAGCAGTTTGATTTAGGGATTAGTTTTACGAGAATCTATTACAATCTTGTGGTACTCCAGTTTTGACAGGAGTAAAAAATATATTGCTATGTTAAGTAATGAAATGAATTCTCAACAGTAATATGAATTACTTAGTGATATTAAAGATGTTACCACCTCTACAACGGTGACGACGCTCAAGAATACCTAAAAGCGTTATATTAATTGAATGTTGAAAGAGTACAATGGCAGGTATACCTCGCATCAGTGCTTCCATGTTTTCTCTGTGATGAAATGTAGCAATTGCAAGTCACCGCTTGCTCTTAACTTCATCCGTACTTCCACATAACAATGATGCTAAAACAGAGGATAAACTTATAATTCAATTGTTTCACCATATAATTTAATGCGCATATTTCGATAGGAACTATACATTTTGTTGTTTTCTAAAACTTTATATTAATTTATTAACATAAGTGATATTTGAATTAGGTTAGTTACTTATTAGTAGTACAAATCAAGAGGAAACAGTATTTGAATGTCATAAATGTTATCGAGGGTAAAAATTGTTTTCAGGATGTTTAATAATATTTAACCTATTTCAATGGTCCGAAATGATGAATAAGTAACAAATACATGTTATTCTTCGTGTTAGGTTGCAATATTTTGCGCCACCCTTACTGAAATGACTTCACGCCCCCATCTGTACTTCTTTAGTTCTGGATTCTCTAATATGTGTAACTAAAAACACTATCAGTCGCAAAAATACATATACATATACCTGTATTAGGTACACTATATACATACATACAAGCAGTACACCTTGCATGAAAAACCCAACAGAACTATACGAAATGATTTGCTGAAATCTATGCCAGATTATTTCAACTTTGCTGTATGTGAACTTATGATCTGAAACTCAATATGGTTCTTCCTTAGACAAGCCTGTGTACTTGATTTCATATCTCTACAGCTTGTAAATTAAGATCTATCGCATTCAGACGGACAGTAGACAACTAAACGAATTTTATAAATGACGTAAATCCTAAACAACGTAAATAAAACATTACATATTTATGTTTATTTTTATTTAATCGTAATTCATTATATTTTATATTATTCCTCCTCACATAGTTTTATTATAAAAGTCTCCAGGTACAATTAATCAAAGTTCTGTATTTCCCAATATATCGAAATATACATTTATGTATAATATTATTATTTTTATAAAAGAACACAATACTTTTCTAAACCATCTTTCCAATCATTGCAACACATTTTGCAACAACGTCATAAAGAAAATACGTGCAATTTTACGTTTTATTTTATTTTATGGTATTAACAAGTGCAATAGGCCTTTTTCTATAAACTTTTAACATGTTTTAGCGAACTTGTGAATGATCAAAGGTTTCAGTTTGTAAGACTGCCTGTATTATTTACCAAATATTGTACACTGTGATACACATCCAAGAATGATTTTTTTTAATATCCATTAGTTCAAAAATTTCTCATTGAATAAGCATTAAAATGGCGTCTCATAAATAACGGCATAGATGGGTTAAAATGAATCAGTTACGACTACTGAGTCATGAATATTAATGCGATTTGGTGATTCAGAGTTTCACGTCAGGTCCGGAGGTGTTCTCCACATATTGAGCCTGATACTGAGCCGCTTTACGTTATTGTCTTCTACTACTGTTTTTATCTGGTGCAATATTCCTGACTAAAAACTTTCTGATTACTTTCATAGTCGATATATATAAGAATATAAATCTTAGAATATAAATCTAAAAATTAAAAGTAATTTTTAAATCGAGAACTAGTAAACAAGTATTGATTAACTTGAAGCAGATATCGGATAGTAGTCGAAGGTTGAAAAAAACTCTAAAGTTATTAACTTTTAAAGTTGTGAGATAAAGATAAAAATGTAATTGTATATGTATAATGATTGCCTTCGAAGAACATAATATTTATAATTTAGATACAATAGAAATATATTTATAGATATTAATAAATGATCTGTATATTTGATTATTATCCAAACGGCTATACAACTGACCTGTTTCGCGATACTCGACACGTAGTACGATGGTTTTACACTCACCCAAACCAAAGAGGATGGAACAGTTTCAGAGTTTTCATCAAATATGTTTACTTTCAAATATATAGAGTTAAAATTCAGCCAGAACAAAACCCAGCAGTTCTTTTACATTTAAATAGCATAAATAGTAAATTATTGCCGCTATTAAATTTTGAAAATGTATTTTTTACACGCTTAATTTAATTTCTGCGCCATTAAAAAAAGTAATTTGATAGATTTTACTGTTCTTATTCCTTACCAAGACTGATGCTATTCTTTGTTTGAAAAGGCTTGATTTGAAAGGGTCAACAAGATTATGTACATTTTACATCGTTTTAAGTTACAAAAATTTACCAAAACATATGGAGTATTTTAGGACATAAATAGTCATCTGGCCAATTCTCAAATTTTCAAAACTATAAAGTAAGGGGTGTAAGTAAATTATAAAATCGAAACATATTTAACGAAACTTATCAAATTCAAATTTAACACAGGAAAATTGATCTTCTAAACACACACAATGCCAGACTGAACTTTATGCTTAGTTCAACGTACCTATGCATTACATGTGCATAAAGATGTGTTAGTTTTTATCATGTTTGTGTATGTTTTATATCTTTTGTTCTTGGTGTTGGAACTGAGGTTTAATTTGTGATATCATAAGATGACGTTTTAAAACCTGTGAAATAGTGTGAAATAGTGGAATGCGATGAAATGCAATGTAAAATACACCATTGCAAGAATCATCGTTTTATGTATAAACCGACCAATGTTTTACTAATCCAATAGTTAGATACTAATTAATTATTAGTACTAAGATCCTAATATTATGATAGAGCATCAAGTTTGTTATTGTCGATGGATGGGTTGAGAGAATAATAGGATTTCGGATATTTGCTCTCATTAAATGTTACGCTTCGAGGATCAGCTCCTTAGATGTAAAAAACTTATTACACTAGCAATTACTCAAAACCTACATAGTGAAGCTATGAACTGCCTTTTAATAAGGTATATTATACCTAACAACAGCAGAAGTGCAGAAAAGTGAAAAATGAACCCAGGCGTTGTCACTGCACAAAATGAAAACAACGGGTCATACCATCACTAGCTACAGTATAACTCTAACTTTAAAATCCTTCTTGGCATTTCCTATAGCACCGGCTATTGATTATTCATCATTACTAAAAAACAAACTATCACTTGTAATAAATTAATCGGAAATTGTTTAAAAAAATGTGGTAGTAAAAATCGAACAAGTACTCTGTAATAATGTATTTATTATTAAAGTTGTCTTCCATACCAATGTACATGAAAAGCGTGTGAGCAGAATCACCAAGAGAGAAGAATTCACAAATAATGCCATAACACACTAAAGGCTGAGGATAAGAATATTTTTCAGGTTACTGAAGCATAAGCACGAGGAAAATATGAACGTAATTCCTCTGATGCGTATTCAAAAAGACAGAGGGAATCTATTTTCTACAGTAATGTATTTTAAAACTGTGATATTTACGACGACTAAATAATTTTAAAATGTAATACAATTATTATTTTGTTTATTATCATTGAACTGATGACACCTTATAAGTCTTTGAAGAAGTGAGTTTGTGCCTGTTCGCTGTTGTAAATGACTCAAGAGTGCACACATCCACACAGTTGGGATAGGAATCCACAGTATAATGTTGAAGTCGCCGGGTCTCTGAATATAGATATTTACTTTATCTAATGAACCAATCCATTACTTGATTAATCCCGGTAATCTAACACCATTATAATACGTTTTAAAATAATTTAAATATATAATATTCATATAATTGAGCAATATGTAACGTATAAAATACTACTAGGGTTATTAGTAACTTTTTTAAGTGTTACTATAATTTTTTTACTATTATTTTTAACCATAATATAAAATTATGTATATTTACTATTGCCTATATCGTAATTAACTTAGACTTAGTGCACCATTAGGTGATGAAGTATTGATTTTCAAAGTCTATCGAAGAGTTTAAAATAAATATTTGTGATGAAGCGTTTGGATTTTGAATAGTGCCTTATAGAAGGGTTACTTTCTCCCAAGAGAAATTATCCCAAATAATATTAATAAATCTACAAAACTATATAATTTAATTCGATTCGCGTCCACGAACAAGTACAACTCATTCAATTTGATGTTAATATTATAGTTAATGTACATAATTTTAAAGCGAAGAACATGATAATTGGATTATTCCGATGTCTAGAACTAATACTGTCTAATCTAAACTACAGTTTATCTTCAGACAATTTATAATATTTACCAAAGGTAGAAAATTACTAAACATTATCTTGATTACTTCTATACTTCATCTCAAATTTGTCTGTCTACATGTCTCCAAGCATCACTTGGGAACGTTAAGTTGTTATTTGTTCAATAACCGTTTCTGCATTACAAAATTTCTCTCAGGTCCAGAACTTATTGAAGTTATTTATTAAACCTAGTATCCTACTAAAGGTACAGAGATACACTTCTTTCTAAACTAGCAATCGTAGTTTACCGATTTAGAATATTATTAAAGTATTGGTCCTGAACAGTTGTGTTGAAATACACAATGCCCTTCGAAATTCTTACGTTTAGTTCATTTATCGCAAGAAAACACTATCAGGGCATTTTAGGTTTCGTCGTTGTTTCAGAAACCACTATAGTTTATCAGAAAATTTGACAAGCAAAACATAGCAATATCGCAACTCCCGTTCCCTCCCTATTTTACCACCATCTTGTTTCTGTCGAAACGATAGTTTACTATTAGCCTCTAGTAAGTTCTATTTTTGGCCGGGAGTGCAGACCTATTGTGACTTTTATTCTATAGTTCTGTTTTAATAATTAGTGTTTCATTTTATTTGGTACATGTTTTATAATTAGTGTACATGGAGTAGACACACAATGTGGCTGTTATGGTTCCTGACTTATGGGTGTCATAATACTCTGGTATGATTTTTTTATTTTAATACAAATTTTAGTTATGTGTTATGTTAGGTATTCTCTTGAGGTAAAGATCAAATTGCAGATTTCGAAATATAGAGTTATTAATGGTTTTGTTTCACTAAACAATGGCAAATGTCCAGAAAATCCCGTTTGCTTCTCAATCCTTAATGTCTGTATTCTACGTTATATAACTGCTTCATGATATTTAGCATCCTAAAATTGAGGTCAGCCGGAAACATAAAATTTCAAATGTTGCTTAGCGTCCCAGGGTAAGTGCAGGAAAACATTGTCTCTGCACTTTAACCAATCTGGTTCCACGGTCCAATATAGATACAATAATGTTTAGTTATATCTGATCCGAAATATCTACTATTTTTGTATATATTACGTTAAATAATTACCTAGGAAAGATAACCCATAAAAATAGCTTATAATATTTTAATAATAAGACCCTTTGATGTCCTCCCATTTGAAAAGCCCTCACTATTTAGCTTCTGCAGCGGCGCTTCTCGGATATGGAGTGTCCGAAGAAGGATCAAAAACCTGCTAGATCGCATCTTTGTTATCCACCAGTTCCGTCCAATCCGCCATCGACTACTCGTGATCTTGGAGAGTTCTTGTGGATGATAAATTTGGATTGTATTGTATTGATAAAACCCAGCAGGGATCACTTCTGGCTGGTTAATACCTTCCAGTTGAACTCACCACTGGGCACAGGAAAAATCGAAGTGTCACTTAAATCTGGGAAACCTTAGGGAATTCCAAGAGTCGTGTTAAAGATTACAGAAGATATTTCTTACATTGTAGGTCATATATTGAATACTAATTTAATGCAATTTATTGGTCATAAATAATATAAGGAAACTAAACCACTGTTTCCCATATGTTTCATGTAGTTATGTTTGTCGAATAAATGTGAATGAAAGAAATACCGTACTCATATTGCCCCGTTTAATGTAAATGGCAAAATATTTTAGAATTAAATTTAGTGACCAAATGGAAACCATGAAGATGAAAAAATTAAAATTGATTATTTGAATATTTTTAGTTTATGAAGAAATATTGAGTAAATTTCAAATTATTTTGATGTGAAACAAAATTATTTCAACATCTTTGAGCCCTACTCGGGCAAAGATAAAAAGAATTGTACGCTCCAAACTTAGTCCCTTGGAATAACTGTTTCATGTACGACGTACGAAATGTACGATGAACACACGTCACTAAACCACTTCACAACGCGATCACGACACGAGAAGGAGAGACGCGGTACAATATACAGCGGGACACAGAAACACTGTCGAGGCACTCCCGGCGGACCTTTGTCGACAGTACCTGCACTTTGGACTCATCAGCTGTTTTAGTAACACCAATTACAAGTGAACATGGGTCAACTGACTCGTACTAGCCTAGAGATGGGTCCAGGAATTACCAGAAAGCGAGACATACACTCGTATCAACCATATCGATAGGTCCAGGAACTACCAGACTGCGAGACGCAGGACGACAACTCATGAATGCTTCCCCTCGCAGGATGAAGTGTATGTGATAAATTTATTATAAAATGATATTTAAAATTGCCCTAAAACTCCTTCGAGCTCTTGAAACGCTGTTTAGTGTCGAAACATTTTATAACGTGGACGAGTTTTTGGCAATAAACTGGGAGAGTATATAATAATTAGAATGATTCCGGATTTAAGAGGGAGTAATTCGTGAAGAATGATTTGAAATGAATATAATGTCTATCTGGTTGAGAGAATTGTGGCAATAAAATTGTAGTTTAATTTATTGTAACATGACTTATTCTGTACAATTTTATTGGCACTTCAACAAAGTTGTGACTTTCGCTTTTTGCCTATCTCGGACCGTGCTTTCCTACAGTTATTCAAGGAATCAACAACCTTAGGATTCTCTCCGCCAGGCCTGTATAGTACAACTTCTTGTATGTCACTCGTAATAAATGACCGTCATATGGTTTGCAAGTATCTTATAGGTTTTACTTATTTTTCTCATACTTAACAATGCATGCAAGTACTACCAAGTGTACATCAAGCATAGCTTAAATATAGATCATTAGCGTATCACCAATTAAAGTGAATTTCCATAGAAAGGAATATTAATAAAAAATGAACACACAAGGGAAATGAAGAATGGGAGAGATTGCAAAATTTACTACAAATAGAACATTTTCAACCATAATACAGTATCAACAAATTGAGTTTATCAGATTCTCTTCAGTTAGACATAATATATGAAAGGAGTGATTTACGAGATTGGGTAATTGTTTAGAGTGAATCCCATAAATCGAAGATTCATGATCCATTCTTCCTCTTGAATAATTTAGGCATGACATACAAATTGTTTTTGGAAGAAACTCATCACGTTTTGTTTTGTGTAATACATCACCATTTACGTAATCTTTTGAACAAGATTTAAGATCCTGATATGATCCTGATCACGTTTAATTATAAGTAAGGTTTAAAACTGTATTTATTTCATGTCCTACAAGATACTTTTAATCTAAAACTGTGTTTGGTAGTCAGCGGTTATAGTGATATTAACAAGTTTAGGATATGGAAGAGAATACCCTGTGATAACAGTTCAACTGTGACAAGTTGTGTTTGGTAGTCAGCGGTTATAGTGATATTAACAAGTTTAGGATATGGAAGAGAATACCCTGTGATAACAGTTCAACTGTGACAAGTTGTGTTTGGTAGTCAGCGGTTATAGTGATATTAACAAGTTTAGGATATGGAAGAGAATACCCTGTGATAACAGTTCAACTGTGACAAGTTGTGTTTGGTAGTCAGCGATTATAGTGATATTAACAAGTTTAGGATATGGAAGAGAATACCCTGTAATAACAGTTCAACTGTGACAAGTTGTGTTTGGTAGTCAGCGGTTATAGTGATATTAACAAGTTTAGGATATGGAAGAGAATACCCTGTGATAACAGTTCAACTGTGACAAGTTGTGTTTGGTAGTCAGCGGTTATAGTGATATTAACAAGTTTAGGATATGGAAGAGAATACCCTGTGATAACAGTTCAACTGTGACAAGTTGTGTTTGGTAGTCAGCGGTTATAGTGATATTAACAAGTTTAGGATATGGAAGAGAATACCCTGTGATAACAGTTCAACTGTGACAAGTTGTGTTTGGTAATCAGCGGTTATAGTGATATTAACAAGTTTAGGATATGGAAGAGAATACCCTGTGATAACAGTTTAACTGTGACAAGTTGTGCGGTTTAGATCACAAGGAGGAGGATGGCTGGCTGCAAGCTAATTTCCTTACAAAGTTTGTAAGTGGTCGACATCCTGAAGGCGAAACTGAGATCGCTCCAAATCCTGAATAATCAACGTGTAAATAACTCAGATAAAGAAGAAATTATTTTGTAATGACTATACTTAACACAGGATTCTCATAAAATATTACTATTATTTACACTATCAACAATAATTTTACATTTACCCTCAAACATTGTTTATGTGTTAAGACAAGTTAAGCTCAAAGTGAGTAATGTAATTTCTTGAATGTTAAAATCTCATATTGTACGTACAATGTTTTACACTCAGTAGAATGTGTCTTTTATCTAACGCAAAATTGTACTTATAATTATGTAAACATAATTAAAAATGCACATGTAATTTGAGAAATATGTACTAAATAATTTAGTTCTGTTCGGTGCCAACCAAAACCATATGCCTTTGGTAAGTAGCAAAAAAACTCTGAAAGATTTTAAAAAATACGCACATCACCTTATGTTGCATACGAAAACTAATAAAGGACGTATATCACTTGAAGAAGTAGATAGTAAAGCTCATTGGTAGACATTTAACTTTCCACTAACCATACCGTTCAGGTAAAGATACACCTATAAAAATAAAATAATTCTTTGTGGTCATACTGAATGAAAATACGTTATTACCGAAACAAAACGCAAAAGGACAGAATATTTTGGCAAATTTTAAATTCAATTGTTTGATGCAAATTATTAAATAGCCTAATTTCTCCAGGAAATAATATATTCCCGTTCAATAAATATTTTCTTGTAGAACACTTTTTGTTCTATATACTGAACACATTCAATAAACTTGCACACCTTTGGTGAAGGCAGTGCAAAACTAATAGCCCAGAAGCCGAGAGCTAATTAGCATTATATAAACAAACACACTACTTGGGTTAATGTGGGAGGATCTTCAAATGTTTAGTTATTTTAAATATGAAATGGTAATTTGTTCTAAAACCATGTTTTTCATACATTGTCAGACATAAAACCCTTTGTTAGTCACGTAAATATACGTTAAACCAGAGACAGCTTACTGTTAAATTGATCACTGCGTTCAGTTTTCTGTAGAGAGGAATATTTCCAGACCGAATACAGTGAAATCTTACGTAACTTTATGACTTTGGTATCAAAACATTGTTGTCGAAAATAAATTAATAATTATCTTACGTGTAGTATTAAAGATGATATTTAGGAAAATATATTGTTATAATTCGGATCATTTACAAGTTCTAGATATTAGTATATTACTTAATACATGTGTTATATATAAACTACATAAGGTTCATGGAGTACCACCAGAAATTTGCCATCGTTGACTAGTAGATACTTGGTGTTGACGAAGCCCGTAGTGGGTTGCGTAATGAAATTACGACTGGTGGTGCACGGTGCGGCGCATAAACTGAAATTTGGTAGTGAAATAATATTTACCTGTGTTACGCGAGCTCTGCGTTATCATTTAGTATATACATACATACATATATGGAATACGTCTCATGTGTTTCAGGTGAATTATCATAATCAAGCAATCATTATGGATACCAATACTCCTATTATTCATGCTTTTGTAAGATATTTGACTCCTCCGTATCATCTGTTTTAATATAGTTCTTAGCCCGTGAAAGAATAACAATGAAGTAAAAATCCAACAGTAGTATTTTATTAATATTAACGTTTTAGAGAATATGATGTTCTAAAACAAAATACATCCACTACACTTTATCAGTATGAAATGTCATATTCAAATCTTAAATTCCTAAAAAATCAACACTATTACATTACTGTTTTAAAACGAAAGAATTTTTAATTTATACGAGTTGTTGGAAGATCTAGAAATAAATTCGTTATCTGAGTAAACGTGTCTAAGAAATGTAACGAAAAAGTTTATTTTTTATGTATTCAATATTGTTTGCATGTACGTACATTTTTCAACGTATAATCAGCATTTAAACAAAAGAAATCTGCGGCATCCTATTTACAAATGGAAGCATCTATCTTTTACAGTAAAGAGCGACATAAATCTGACAATCGCAGAGGTCAGCGGACGTGCGGTCAGCTCCGTTGGCTCGCCGCCATCTTGGCTCCTCTCTGCAGCTGTCAACTCTAACCTGCTGTCGGTGCAAGAAAAATGTTCAAACATCACTTGGTCACGTTTTGCTGACTGTTTACTAGCATGGCTAGTTTTATAATTCTTCAATTTTTGTGTTTAAACAAAACTTTGTAAAAATTAAAAGCGATTGACCAACAAAATATTCTATATTTACTGTCCTGATGCACAAAATGAAGACAACTACGGATTACGAGTTCAGAGTTACGGTCAGTCTTGAGGTCAGAAGCTCGGTAGCTGCTTTTAAGGAATCCACAAATGAAGTAATACGAACGACAAGGTACGTAGTTTTCTCATGTTACCCTGTCTCACTAAATGAAGACAACTACGGTTTACGAATTCAGGGTCACGGTCGGTCTTGAGGTCAGGAGCTCGGTAGCTGCTTTTAGGGAATCCATAAATGAAGTTAAACGAACGACAAGGTACGTAGTTTTATCATGTTACCCTGTCTCACTAAATGAAGACAACTACGGTTTACGAGTTTAGGGTCACGGTCGGTCTTGAGGTCAGACGCTCGGTAGCTGCTTTTTGGGAATCCATAAATGAAGTTATACGAACGACAAGGTACGTAGTTTTATCATGTTACCCTGTCTAACTAAATGAAGAAAACTACGGTTTATGAGTTCAGGGTCACGGTTGGTCTTGAGGTCAGAAGCTCGGTAGCCGCCTGTTGGGAACACAAAGATGAATTTATACGAATGACAAGGTACGTAGTTTTCTCATGTTACCCTGTCTCACTAAATGAAGACAACTACGATTTACGAGTTCAGCGTCACGGTCGGTCTTGAGGTCAGAAGCTCGGTAGCTGCTTTTTGGGAACACAAAGATGAATTTATACGAATGACAAGGTACGTAGTTTTCTCATGTTACCCTGTCTCACTAAATGAAGACAACTACGGATTACGAGTTCAGGGTCACGGTCGGACTTGAGGTCAGATGCTCGGTAGCTGCTTTTTGGGAACACAAAGATGAATTTATACGAATGACAAGGTACTTAGTTTTCTCATGTTACCCTGTCTCACTAAATGAAGACAACTACGGATTACGAGTTCAGGGTCACGGTCGGTCTTGAGGTCAGAAGCTCGGTAGCCGCCTTTTGGGAACACAAAGATGAATTTATACGAATGACAAGGTACGTAGTTTTCTCATGTTACCCTGTCTCACTAAATGAAGACAACTACGGATTACGAGTTCAGGGTCACGGTCGGTCTTGAGGTCAGATGCTCGGTAGCTGCTTTTTGGGAACACAAAGATGAATTTATACGAATGACAAGGTACTTAGTTTTCTCATGTTACCCTGTCTCACTAAATGAAGACAACTACGGTTTACGAATTCAGGGTCACGGTCGGTCTTAAGGTCAGAAGCTCGGTAGCTGCTTTTTGGGAATCCATAAATGAAGTTAAACGAACGACAAGGTACGTAGTTTTATCATGTTACCCTGTCTCACTAAATGAAGACAATTACGGTTTACGAGTTCAGGGTCACGGTCGGTCTTGAGGTCAGAAGCTCGGTAGCCGCCTTTTGAGAACACAAAGATGAATTTATACGAATGACAAGGTACGTAGTTTTCTCATGTTACCCTGTCTCACTAAATGAAGACAACTACGGATTACGAGTACAGGGTAACGGTCGGTCTTGAGGTCAGAAGCTCGGTAGCCGCCTTTTGGGAACACAAAGATGAATTTATACGAACGACAAGGTACGTAGTTTTCTCATGTTACCATGTTGCACTAAATGAAGACAACTACGGATTACGAGTACAGGGTCACGGTCGGTCTTGAGGTCAGAAGCTCGGTAGCTGCTTTTTGGGAACACAAAGATGAATTTATACGAATGACAAGGTACGTAGTTTTCTCATGTTACCCTGTCTCACTAAATGAAGACAACTACGGTTTACGAGTTCAGGGTCACGGTCGGTCTTGAGGTCAGATGCTCGGTAGCTGCTTTTTAGGAACACAAAGATGAATTTATACGAATGACAAGGTACGTAGTTTTCTCATGTTACCCTGTCTCACTAAATGAAGACAACTACGGATTACGAGTTCAGGGTCACGGTCGGTCTTGAGGTCAGAAGCTCGGTAGCTGCTTTCTGGGAACACAAAGATGAATTTATACGAATGACAAGGTACGTAGTTTTCTCATGTTACCCTGTCTCACTAAATGAAGACAACTACGGATTACGAGTTCAGGGTCACGGTCGGTCTTGAGGTCAGATGCTCGTTAGCTGCTTTTTGGGAACACAAAGATGAATTTATACGAATGACAAGGTACGTAGTTTTCTCATGTTACCCTGTCTCACTAAATAAAGACAACTACGGTTTACGAGTTCAGGGTCACGGTCGGTCTTGAGGTCAGAAGCTCGGTAGCCACCTTTTGAGAACACAAAGATGAATTTATACGAATGACAAGGTACGTAGTTTTCTCATGTTACCCTGTCTCACTAAATGAAGACAACTACGGATTACGAGTTCAGGGTCACGGTCGGTCTTGAGGTCAGAAGCTCGGTAGCTGCTTTCTGGGAATCCATAAATGAAGTTAAACGAACGACAAGGTACGTAGTTTTATCATGTTACCCTGTCTCACTAAATGAAGACAACTACGGTTTACGAGTTCAGGGTCACGGTCGGTCTTGAGGTCAGAAGCTCGGTAGCCACCTTTTGAGAACACAAAGATGAATTTATACGAATGACAAGGTACGTAGTTTTCTCATGATACCCTGTCTCACTAAATGAAGACAACTACGGATTACGAGTTCAGGGTCACGGTCGGTCTTGAGGTCAGAAGCTCGGTAGCTGCTTTCTGGGAACACAAAGATGAATTTATACGAATGACAAGGTACGTAGTTTTCTCCTGTTACCCTGTCTCACTAAATGAAGACAACTACGGTTTACGAGTTCAGGGTCACGGTCGGTCTTGAGTTCAGAAGCTCGGTAGCCGCCTTTTGGGAACACAAAGATGAATTTATACGAATGACAAGGTACGTAGTTTTCTCATGTTACCCTGTCTCACTAAATGAAGACAACTACGGATTACGAGTTCAGGGTCACGGTCGGTCTTGAGGTCAGAAGCTCGGTAGCTGCTTTCTGGGAACACAAAGATGAATTTATACGAATGACAAGGTACGTAGTTTTCTCATGTTACCCTGTCTCACTAAATGAAGACAACTACAGATTACGAGTTCAGGGTCACGGTCGGTCTTGAGGTCAGATGCTCGGTAGCTGCTTTTTGGGAACACAAAGATGAATTTATACGAAAGACAAGGTACGTAGTTTTCTCATGTTACCCTGTCTCACTAAATGAAGACAACTACGGATTACGAGTTCAGGGTCACGGTCGGTCTTGAGGTCAGAAGCTCGGTAGCCGCCTTTTGGGATCACAAAGATGAATTTATACGAACGACAAGGTACGTAGTTTTCTAATGTTACCATGTCTCACTAAATGAAGAAAACTACGGATTACGAGTACAGGGTCACGGTCGGTCTTGAGGTCAGAAGCTCGGTAGCCGCCTTTTGGGAACACAAAGATGAATTTATACGAACGACAAGGTACGTAGTTTTCTCATGTTACCCTGTCTCACTAAATGAAGACAACTACGGATTACGAGTACAGGGTAACGGTCGGTCTTGAGGTCAGAAGCTCGGTAGCCGCCTTTTGGGAACACAAAGATGAATTTATACGAACGAGAAGGTACGTAGTTTTCTCATGTTACCCTGTCTCACTAAATGAAGAAAACTACGGATTACGAGTACAGGGTCACGGTCGGTCTTGAGGTCAGAAGCTCGGTAGCCGCCTTTTGGGAACACAAAGATGAATTTATACGAACGACAAGGTACGTAGTTTGCTCATGTAACAATGTTGCACTAAATGAAGAAAACTACGGATTACGAGTACAGGGTCACGGTCGGTCTTGAGGTCAGAAGCTCGGTAGCCGCCTTTTGGGAACACAAAGATGACTGTATACGAATGACAAGGTACGTAGTTTGCTCATGTAACCATGTTGTACTAAATGAAGACAACTACGGATTACTAGTTCAGGGTCACGGTCGGTCTTGAGGTCAGAAGCTTGGTAGCCACTTTTTGGTGGGGTAGTGATTAAAGTATGGAGCCCGTACATTTTCCTATATCTTTCAATAGTGTTATACGGGTTATTAGGGTTTTATTGAGTTAAATAGTTCTTTTCATTCAGGTGAATAATAATTACAATCTTAACAATTAATTGAATAAATTAACATTGTATTAAAGAGCATAGATAGTGGAACAATTATCAATTACAGTTCCGTATAACTACATTGAAGCAAACATTAAAATTAAAGATATTTTTATTGAATTTTTTTATATAGATATACTGTATAACTACTATTGTATTGTTAGTAATGAACTGATTAGTTAAGTTTATAATAATAAGGTCTATATAAAGTGTTGTTCCTGTTCGATGTAATGTTCGTTCTTGTACCGCGAGTTGATTAAGTTATGGAAACGAATACACGAAAGATATTGCGCTTACAAAACCATGCAAATAAATAAAAACAGTAGTGCTTAGTGATCAACCTTTCATTTGACTTTCAAGGGGGGGAGGGCAATAAATGTCCTTAAAATGTGACAGTCGTACTAAACACTGTGTACGGTCTTATCTTACCTCAAACGTAAACACGAGTGCTATTGTCTATTATTACAGGCATAATTACGGAGCCAATCAGGCCCCTCCCTCTTGTAGGCTATAGATAACTCCTCTCATAGGCTCCGTCTCTTATTACCACCTCATTATGGGTGACGCAACCCCTCTGAATTGCTAGCTAACCAATCAATAATTAAGAAACACTATTAAGGTTTGAACATTGCATTTCAGCAATGTTGTTTGAACAAATCTAAAAGTTAAACAGAATTATTAACTAGGTTCATGATAGTTATATTTATAATTTTACTGTTAACAATAATTTTTTCGTTTTTAATGTTAAATGAACTCCATTCCACCTTTATTTTATCACAGCGTCTGGTATCAGGTGCACAGTTGTGCAACGAAACTGCCACTTCACCTAAATTACTTTCTTTGGGTCTCTTCAGACGAACAAGGCTCCAGGAGACTTAGTCTGAAACAGCGTCAGATACCAGTCGCTGCAATCAAAGGAGGTTAACTGGAAATAAATACAACATTCTTATTCAAGCAACCCTCGATACCTTGGCTACGCTTCTTTATTGTTTGTTAAATGTTCAACAACTCTAGAAAAAATGTTTGACTGCACCCATCATACCATATACATATAATTCTTACTATCTGACTTTTTACTCGCCTTAGTGTATAATATTATATCACAGTGGTTACTATACTCCATATTTTTATGTTCGCTAAATGTAAAGTGCCTTATATGTGTTACGTAAATTTCAAATTATTACAATACACATTGAAATAAAGTGATCGTATTTGATATAAGAATATCAATCACTGCACTCCGCTAAAGGGTATTGAAAAAGTAAGTGTTTCAACTAAAATTCTGTCGGATGCTGTATTATTTACTTAGTTTTATTTCTAGGCTCTTAGGAAATGCTCCTGAAAGTTTAGATTGAGTTTCAGATGATCCAAGTTTATCATCTGGCGTCCTATCGCGACCACTTCTTGAACTGAGACAATACTCGTTAGTCTGACTTCTTGACCTAAACTTAAATATTGGTTTTGTTGCAAAACCCGTAACTCTATTTTCATGCAATTTGCATAACTTTTATATTAAAACTGCACTTCATAAAGTATTTGAATTGTAAATCGTGTTAGTTTACTTTGATCACTTAAGCAGTTCGTGTAAGTCGTTTATGAATTTCTTCAGAACGCCCCTCACTTCGCCACTGATTTTAGACCACACCAAAGATACTCACTGCATATTTGAATCATGCTAATCAATGTAATATTCTGTTTTATATGAAAAGTGTAAAATCATAAAACGTGAAAATCGTGTAAGATTTTTGCCACTGGAAGGGCAAACAATATTAATTATTGTTTTCTGTCGAGTTTGGGTGAGCTGAAACAAAATAAATCGTGTCGCAGTGCAAAAGTGCTGACAGTTTTAGGACGATTAAATACACAAGTTGGCTAAACTAATCTTGTCCTAAATGAAAACCAATACAGCTAAGTATTACTAATTATTTATAAAAAGATTTAATAAGGTTATACTAGATTCCACCTTTTGCAGTAGTTGCCACACAAAATATAAAACTAAAAATGAATGCAGCATAAGAAAAGCATACCAAAGTTAGTAATAAAAATTCAATACACACAATTTCGTGTTGATAAATGGGAATACCATTGAAATATATTTTTAAAGAGATCCTAAATAATTCAGAGATAAGTGATAGATTCTGTAATATACTTTAATCCTATTAAATTTGAGTTTAACTCTAAATAAACACTTTAAGTTTACACTCTCTGAAGATGAAGAATGAAATACTTTTTGTAGTTACCCGTAAATAACTAACATTTCTCCCTATGACTCCATGATATTTCATTTATTGGCTCTAGTGGTTTCAGTAACAATTTAATTATTTTAGGCAAGTGAAGATGAATCCTAACCTTTTGAGTTAACGTACTGATAATGTAGTAAATGACGGAGCTCTATGTTAGAAAATGAAGAAAGCATATTCTAGGTACATTTTGGCTTTGTACGTTTATGAGGTATTTTACTCGTAGTTAAAATAAATGTTATATTTATATTGTATACATATATATATATATATATATATATATATATATATATATATATATATATATATATGATGCTATGTTTGACTTTTTCTTGTTGCCCCTAGCAAGAAAATATGTAAAAGCTGTATACTTATATCTGTTGTAAATTACTTTCTTCTTGGAATTTCTGGTGCCATGTTTGAGTTGCTTTGTTTTCACGTTCCATAAAATATGTATATACAGATATAAGAATCCTAATTCTGAAATATGACCTTTAAAAAAACTAAGGTTATGGTGGGTTTTATAAAAGTTTATAAATATATAGCAAAATGTTAGAAAGTAACTTTGTCTTTTATATTAGCATTACAGTACTGATTAAACTCCGTATACCTAACATATTCTAAAATATACAGTTAAAAATATATTTTCACTAAAATTTGTAATTTTATTATCTAAATATGAATATTGTTAGTGAGTCATTAGAAACTTTGACTCGGTGAGGAGTTTAACAACAAAGTTTATCAATATAGTATATAGATTAAATAGATTTTATATTGAGTTCAACGGATTTGCATGGATACAGAATAGATTTTATAACATTTATGACAGGTCTTATATTGATTTCTAACATATTTTACATTGAATTCAAACGGATTTTACATTTATATTGAACAGATTTTATATTTATTTACAACCGAATTTACCTGTACACTGAATCCGAACAGATTGAATATTGATTCCCAACGGATGTTAAATCGATTCCAAACAGATTTGATCTGGTTCTCACCAGATTTTAAATTAATTTTAGTAGATGTTGTTTTAATAATATTAATATCCACACAAACGTGCCTAATACGTCGTTACTCTATTGAATAGTTTTCGTCTTATTTGTTTATTAGAATACTTTTGAAACACTATAAATGACAAGTAGTAATTATGGGACAGTCTCACACTCTGGTCGTTATCGCGCTAGAGTTTGGTCGTGCACATTTTTATTTCGTATAGAATTTACAAATCTCAGACATCAAATCACTTATGGTAGGTAGGTGTTCATCGACCCAGCGTGCACCACTTAACCTATATTAGGGCATCATGGATACAAAACTCCTCCCTGTACTTCATTTCTCGCTTATTATAACATATTTTATTCAATTCATTATACGTGTCTTACTGTGTCATAACAACGTTACTTTTAACTTTTGTTTGGAATGCTCTCTTCATGTGTTTGTATTTTTAATACGTAGATATTTTTTCCTAATGGTGAGCAACATTTAAACTTGTATTATATCACTTCCAACAGTCTAATGGTTATAGTGGGATAGTCATTTAACTATCAAAAAAGAAAATTTTGGAAACATATATTCTTTAATGAAATGTTTTAGGTATATTTGGAATATTTAAGTGATATCTCTTGAGCGTAATGCTATTTCAACTGAAGTCCACAATTTTCATACTGTAGTCCCTTGTTGTAGAGGAAGTAACAAGACACTTAGCATGTTTCCAAATCAAAAATATGTATCATTATTAGAGATTCAAAATTTTAGTTAGTACAAATTCATTCCTCTAATTTAAAAAAAGAAAATTTTAAGTAAAAAAATAAAATGCTAGACGTCGAAATAACTGAGCAATGAGTAATGAGTAAAATATACTGCAACGATAGTTTATGGATTTATGTCCATAAATCTAAACATTTTAAACTTTTTAGCATAAATATGGTATACTCTATGAGATGTTATCTTAAAAGCCCTTGAAATTCTTAAAAATTGTTACTTATACTTTTTATATGTTTGACCTACACCAAACATTCAGGTATAAAAGAATTCAGGTATAAGTATAATATACATTATTTTATATATAATGTATTTATATATTTTTATATATACAAAAAATATACATAATAAATATGTATGTATGTATAAAACAAACCGAATAAGAAAATAAATACACCAGTGAGTGATCTCATATTGCTTCAGTATTCATCCTTGTTACTTATTTACTAAGAAAACAATATTAAATACTTTAATGTTGATCTCGAAAATACGATTAAATGCCAGAATTCGGATTTAGAGTGGCTTATTTCCATTCATATAAAATACATAAGCAAATATTTTAAAACTCACCCAAAAGTAGTTTTGCTGACATCTCTGTCAATATATATGATAATATAGTGGTGACCTATACTGTGCAGTATGTGTTCTGTTGAATAATGTACAGCAGTACTATAAGAAAGTTATTTTAATATGTACTTATTTCACATGTTTCAAATAGCAGTAATCGAGAGTGAGTTTGTGTGTATGACTTCACATGAACCTAAAATCACTGTTGATATTTTCCTTAGCAGATTAAAAAAATTATTTACCGTGTTATAAAGTTAGTCAAAATTAATAAAAAGATTAATAATGTCAGATTAGAATGAAAATCAATAAACATATTTATAATCATCGATCTCAACGGTCCTGCAATATTTTTTAGAATAGGTACAAACAACTGTATAAGGGTATACAGTTGATAACTTGGGACTTATAAAAAGTATTTTAAAAAGCTTCTTGCACATATTCTTTATGCACTATTCTAATATCAGATATCATGTACTAATAATAAGGTAGGAATAAACAAAGTTCAACTTTACTAACTGCATATTAACTATACTCAAGAGTAAACTTATGCTAGACTTCGGGTCAGCGCGCGTGACATATATTCACCGATGAGTTCGGTATAAAGGTGGTAGAGGTGGAATTTAACAATACATTTCAACAATCCAAGTTTTACATTTATCGTGTGTACATACGGTGGAGCTACAGGAGCTACAGGTACAGGATGGAGGATGGAGGATAGGTGGTGGAGCTACAGATAGTTAAATAGCATTTTGTCTGTCACGTAGTTTTATCAACTTTTCACACACCGAATATCTTCTGATGCCACGTGCAACATCCGCCGAGATATGTTTAATTCTGCCTATGGAGAACATCTTTTAATTAATATTATCTTAGTGAGATAATACTTTTTCAGTTATTGCTATTTACACTTATTTTATAAGAAAGCGTCCATAGACCTTCCCCACCACAGTGAGACATTAGATATGTTAATAATCCGATTCTCGATTTGCACCAAAAAGTTAAACGAAGCGTTCACGACTACGAAGCTCGTACTCAACGTCGCAAACACATTTAAACATGTTCACTTACCAGCAATTTATCTTAACGAAGAACTTAACCGAACTGAAGATACATGAGTAACCAGAAAACAATTTTTGGGAGACTATGACAGTCAGTTTCAGCTTTAAGAGCAACTTGCTGGTGAAATCTTCAGAGACTGAAGTAGATTATTCTAACAGTATGGTACTTGATATACGGTTATAGAGACTTTACCTTGATGCAGTTTTCTGTTGGCCCAAGGAAGCCTGAGGTCTGAGCGCTGCTGCTGTCCACACAGTCTGTCGGTCTGCCAGTATGGTACTTGATATACGGTTTTAGAGACTTTACCTTGATACTCAGTTTTCTGTTGGCCCAAGGACGCCTGAGGTCTGAGTGCTGTTGCTGTCCATACAGTCTGTCGGTCTGCCAGTATGGTACTTGATATTCGGTTATAGAGACTTTACCTTGATACACAGTTTTCTGTTGGCCCAAGGAAGCCTGAGGTCTGAGCGCTGCTGCTGTCCATACAGTCTGTCGGTCTGCCAGTATGGTACTTGATATACGGTTTTAGAGACTTTACCTTGATATACAGTTTTCTGTTGGCCCAAGGAAGCCTGAGGTCTGAGCGCTGCTGCTGTCCATACAGTCTGTCGGTCTGCCAGTATGGTACTTGATATATGGTTATACAGACTTTACCTTGATGCACAGTTTTGTACTGTTAATTGGTTAATTAAATTTCTTATAATGTAAATTTCGCAACCTAGTCAGCCAGTATAATTTAATATTATTTTTATCCAATGTTCCGGAACTAAATTATTGGGCGGAGTAACTACCTAATTGGCACGCGGATGAATATTTTCTTCTAACCCTTTGTAGCAGCCCAACTATGTGACCGAGCAGACCTCGCGCGCTTTTTCCATAAGTAAAATTTATCTTTTCGTATTATTAAATTAGCCCTTTGATGCCAAACGTATAAAAACGATTGTAACGTAAAGTAAAGTTGTAAATTGTAAAGTAACGTACCCTTGAAGATCTTTTATTTGCTTGATTGAGATATATAAAAGTTGTGGCGTCGTCCTAAATGGCGAACACGTTGTTATAATAAGTAATTTGTATCATTAAATGGCTAATACCGTCGCGAATTTGTTTTAGGCGAGTTTACGTGTCCCACGTGTTTCACGGCTCAAGGGCACATATTATTTGAGTAGATGGCTACCAGTTTATTAACTTCTACTCATCGTCTAGTAACCACCGACTAGACATAACCCTTCTTAGACTACAGCGCCATTGTCTCGTGCCAAGACGCCGACACCCGGGTCGTGAGTCTACATATTGCGAAGGGAAGTAAAATCTTAATGTTTTATAAAGTAAATCATCGTAGGCATAATTCCAGAGAACATTGGATATTTTAGGCCCACCTATAAAATATACATTTTTAGTTCTTATATACTAAATGGCAGTAACGTGGCAATACATACATTTCATATACCATCTAAAAGTGGTGCTTGTAAGTTTAGTAAATTAAATTGAACTTATAAGTAAACTTTGCAATTCGAGTATTTATTACTACGACCTCAGAAGTCACCACCCCCATGTGTTATCGTCGTACGGTACAGTTTTCTGTTGATTCAAGGAAGTCTGAGGTCTGAGCGCTGCTGCTGTCCATTCGGTCTGTCAGGACCTGTGATAACCCGGTTATCGGTTTACTTTTATAGAAGCTTGTAGCATTGTGAAACGTCTGATAGATTTATTGTAAAACTTTTAACTAACAAATGCCTATATCAAGTATAATATAAATCAGTAAACATCACCTAATATAATCTTCATGATATTTATATAATGTAAACATTTATGATAATATTAATCCAGTTATCTTAAGAAAACCCTTGAAATAAGAAATATGTCACGTTCTCTAATTAAATAATAAGCAGCATTATTTGTATTTGGCTTTGAACATAAATAATTTAATTATATAACTAATACAACGAATAAAAATTACAATTATTGTTGTACAAAGTTTACTCATAGTGCAATAAAATCTTGCTAGAATCAGAAATGATAAATCAGTGAAGACACAGTACAGCATTCTAGAGCGATATCAGAACTGCAACGTCCCAGCAGAGAGATACATTTGTAAAGAAGTCATAAAGATATCGGGTACTGAGTCATAAAATATGAGATGAATTATAGGTGCAACGTTTAATACCAAGTTTCAAGAGTGAACTGTACTTTATGTCCAGTAGAAAGCTGTACTGTAAGTAATATCTACCCTTACCAACTCACTGTAGCTCTCTCTCTCGTTCATTGTTGAGGACAAGCCAAAAACATGTTAATTACATAAAAAAGCATAATAAAAAACTCTCGGGAGTTAATTAGATAGCCGACGAATTAAACTTCGTAAAAGTTTGGCAACAGTTACAGGACTTCCTGTAAAGTGTTATGCTTATTTTTACAAACTTCTGGCAAGGGATTTCGACACACCATAGGTAACATAACAGACTCCATAGAAGTGCATACATTACTGTAGTTCATGCCTCTAGCTCAATATTGTATTAACATAATAAAATGAGTTTCGCCTAACCATATGTCACATATGAGACTCCATAGAAGTGCATACATTACTGTAGTTCATGCCTCTAGCTCAATATTGTATTAACATAAGAAAATGAGTTTCGCCACACCACGTGTAACATATCAGACTCCATAGAAGTGCATACATTACTGTAGTTCATGCCTCTAGCTCAATATTGTATTAACATAAGAAAATGAGTTTCGCCACACCACGTGTAATATATCAGACTCCATAGAAGTGCATACATTACTGTAGTTCATGCCTCTAGCTCAATATTGTATTAACATAAGAAAATGAGTTTCGCCACACCACGTGTAACATATCAGACTCCATAGAAGTGCATACATTACTGTAGTTTATGCCTCTAGCTCAATATTGTATTAACATAAGAAAATGAGTTTCGCCACACCACGTGTAACATATCAGACTCCATAGAAGTGCATACATTACTGTAGTTTATGCCTCTAGCTCAATATTGTATTAACATAAGAAAATGAGTTTCGCCACACCACGTGTAACATATCAGACTCCATAGAAGTGCATACATTACTGTAGTTCATGCCTCTAGCTCAATATCGTATTAACATAAGAAAATGAGTTTCGCCACACCACGTGTAACATATCAGACTCCATAGAAGTGCATACATTACTGTAGTTCATGCCTCTAGCTCAATATCGTATTAACATAAAAAAATGAGTTTCGCCACACCACGTGTAACATATCAGACTCCATAGAAGTGCATACATTACTGTAGTTTATGCCTCTAGCTCAATATTGTATTAACATAAGAAAATGAGTTTCGCCTAACCATAGGTCATATATCAGACTCCATAGAAGTGCATACATTACTGCAGTTCATGCCTCTAGCTCAATATTGTATTAACATAAGAAAATGAGTTTCGCCACACCACGTGTAACATATCAGACTCCATAGAAGTGCATACATTACTGTAGTTTATGCCTCTAGCTCAATATTATATTAACATAAGAAAATGAGTTTCTCCTAACCATAGGTCACATATCAGACTCCATAGAAGCGCATACATTACTGTAGTTCATGCCTCTAGCTCAATATCGTATTAACATAAAAAAATGAGTTTCGCCACACCACGTGTAACATATCAGACTCCATAGAAGTGCATACATTACTGTAGTTTATGCCTCTAGCTCAATATTGTATTAACATAAGAAAATGAGTTTCGCCACACCACGTGTAACATATCAGACTCCATAGAAGTGCATACATTACTGTAGTTCATGCCTCTAGCTCAATATCGTATTAACATAAGAAAATGAGTTTCGCCACACCACGTGTAACATATCAGACTCCATAGAAGTGCATACATTACTGTAGTTCATGCCTCTAGCTCAATATCGTATTAACATAAGAAAATGAGTTTCGCCACTCCACGTGTAACATATCAGACTCCATAGAAGTGCATACATTACTGTAGTTCATGCCTCTAGCTCAATATCGTATTAACATAAGAAAATGAGTTTCGCCACACCACGTGTAACATATCAGACTCCATAGAAGTGCATACATTACTGTAGTTCATGCCTCTAGCTCAATATCGTATTAACATAAAAAAATGAGTTTCGCCACACCACGAGTAACATATCAGACTCCATAGAAGTGCATACATTACTGTAGTTCATGCCTCTAGCTTAATATTGTATTAACATAAGAAAATGAGTTTCGCCACACCACGTGTAACATATCAGACTCCATAGAAGTGCATACATTACTGTAGTTCATGCCTCTAGCTCAATATCGTATTAACATAAAAAAATGAGTTTCGCCACACCACGTGTAATATATCAGACTCCATAGAAGTGCATACATTACTGTAGTTCATGCCTCTAGCTCAATATCGTATTAACATAAAAAAATGAGTTTCGCCACACCACGTGTAACATATCAGACTCCATAGAAGTGCATACATTACTGTAGTTCATGCCTCTAGCTCAATATCGTATTAACATAAAAAAATGAGTTTCGCCACACCACGTGTAACATATCAGACTCCATAGAAGTGCATACATTACTGTAGTTTATGCCTCTAGCTCAATATTGTATTAACATAAGAAAATGAGTTTCGCCACACCACGTGTAACATATCAGACTCCATAGAAGTGCATACATTACTGTAGTTCATGCCTCTAGCTCAATATCGTATTAACATAAAAAAATGAGTTTCGCCACACCACGTGTGACATATCAGACTCCATAGAAGTGCATACATTACTGTAGTTCATGCCTCTAGCTCAATATCGTATTAACATAAGAAAATGAGTTTCGCCACACCACGTGTAACATATCAGACTCCATAGAAGTGCATACATTACTGTAGTTCATGCCTCTAGCTCAATATTGTATTAACATAAGAAAATGAGTTTCGCCACACCACGTGTAACATATCAGACTCCATAGAAGTGCATACATTACTGTAGTTCATGCCTCTAGCTCAATATTGTATTAACATAAGAAAATGAGTTTCGCCACACCACGTGTAACATATCAGACTCCATAGAAGTGCATACATTACTGTAGTTCATGCCTCTAGCTCAATATCGTATTAACATAAGAAAATGAGTTTCGCCACACCACGTGTAACATATCAGACTCCATAGAAGTGCATACATTACTGTAGTTCATGCCTCTAGCTCAATATCGTATTAACATAAGAAAATGAGTTTCGCCACACCACGTGTAACATATCAGACTCCATAGAAGTGCATACATTACTGTAGTTCATGCCTCTAGCTCAATATTGTATTAACATAAGAAAATGAGTTTCGCCACACCACGTGTAACATATCAGACTCCATAGAAGTGCATACATTACTGTAGTTCATGCCTCTAGCTCAATATCGTATTAACATAAGAAAATGAGTTTCGCCACACCACGTGTAACATATCAGACTCCATAGAAGTGCATACATTACTGTAGTTCATGCCTCTAGCTCAATATTGTATTAACATAAGAAAATGAGTTTCGCCACACCACGTGTAACATATCAGACTCCATAGAAGTGCATACATTACTGTAGTTCATGCCTCTAGCTCAATATTGTATTAACATAAGAAAATGAGTTTCGCCACACCACGTGTAACATATCAGACTCCATAGAAGTGCATACATTACTGTAGTTCATGCCTCTAGCTCAATATTGTATTAACATAAGAAAATGAGTTTCGCCACACCACGTGTAACATATCAGACTCCATAGAAGTGCATACATTACTGTAGTTCATGCCTCTAGCTCAATATTGTATTAACATAAGAAAATGAGTTTCGCCACACCACGTGTAACATATCAGACTCCATAGAAGTGCATACATTACTGTAGTTCATGCCTCTAGCTCAATATTGTATTAACATAAGAAAATGAGTTTCGCCACACCACGTGTAACATATCAGACTCCATAGAAGTGCATACATTACTGTAGTTCATGCCTCTAGCTCAATATTGTATTAACATAAGAAAATGAGTTTCGCCACACCACGTGTAACATATCAGACTCCATAGAAGTGCATACATTACTGTAGTTCATGCCTCTAGCTCAATATTGTATTAACATAAGAAAATGAGTTTCGCCACACCACGTGTAACATATCAGACTCCATAGAAGTGCATACATTACTGTAGTTCATGCCTCTAGCTCAATATTGTATTAACATAAGAAAATGAGTTTCGCCACACCACGTGTAACATATCAGACTCCATAGAAGTGCATACATTACTGTAGTTCATGCCTCTAGCTCAATATTGTATTAACATAAGAAAATGAGTTTCGCCACACCACGTGTAACATATCAGACTCCATAGAAGTGCATACATTACTGTAGTTCATGCCTCTAGCTCAATATTGTATTAACATAAGAAAATGAGTTTCGCCACACCACGTGTAACATATCAGACTCCATAGAAGTGCATACATTACTGTAGTTCATGCCTCTAGCTCAATATTGTATTAACATAAGAAAATGAGTTTCGCCACACCACGTGTAACATATCAGACTCCATAGAAGTGCATACATTACTGTAGTTCATGCCTCTAGCTCAATATCGTATTAACATAAGAAAATGAGTTTCGCCACACCACGTGTAACATATCAGACTCCATAGAAGTGCATACATTACTGTAGTTCATGCCTCTAGCTCAATATCGTATTAACATAAGAAAATGAGTTTCGCCACACCACGTGTAACATATCAGACTCCATAGAAGTGCATACATTACTGTAGTTCATGCCTCTAGCTCAATATCGTATTAACATAAGAAAATGAGTTTCGCCACACCACGTGTAACATATCAGACTCCATAGAAGTGCATACATTACTGTAGTTCATGCCTCTAGCTCAATATTGTATTAACATAAGAAAATGAGTTTCGCCACACCACGTGTAACATATCAGACTCCATAGAAGTGCATACATTACTGTAGTTCATGCCTCTAGCTCAATATCGTATTAACATAAGAAAATGAGTTTCGCCACACCACGTGTAACATATCAGACTCCATAGAAGTGCATACATTACTGTAGTTCATGCCTCTAGCTCAATATCGTATTAACATAAGAAAATGAGTTTCGCCACACCACGTGTAACATATCAGACTCCATAGAAGTGCATACATTACTGTAGTTCATGCCTCTAGCTCAATATCGTATTAACATAAGAAAATGAGTTTCGCCACACCACGTGTAACATATCAGACTCCATAGAAGTGCATACATTACTGTAGTTCATGCCTCTAGCTCAATATCGTATTAACATAAAAAAATGAGTTTCGCCACACCACGTGTAACATATCAGACTCCATAGAAGTGCATACATTACTGTAGTTCATGCCTCTAGCTCAATATCGTATTAACATAAAAAAATGAGTTTCGCCACACCACGTGTAACATATCAGACTCCATAGAAGTGCATACATTACTGTAGTTCATGCCTCTAGCTCAATATCGTATTAACATAAGAAAATGAGTTTCGCCACACCACGTGTAACATATCAGACTCCATAGAAGTGCATACATTACTGTAGTTCATGCCTCTAGCTCAATATTGTATTAACATAAGAAAATGAGTTTCGCCACACCACGTGTAACATATCAGACTCCATAGAAGTGCATACATTACTGTAGTTCATGCCTCTAGCTCAATATTGTATTAACATAAGAAAATGAGTTTCGCCACACCACGTGTAACATATCAGACTCCATAGAAGTGCATACATTACTGTAGTTCATGCCTCTAGCTCAATATTGTATTAACATAAGAAAATGAGTTTCGCCACACCACGTGTAACATATCAGACTCCATAGAAGTGCATACATTACTGTAGTTCATGCCTCTAGCTCAATATTGTATTAACATAAGAAAATGAGTTTCGCCACACCACGTGTAACATATCAGACTCCATAGAAGTGCATACATTACTGTAGTTCATGCCTCTAGCTCAATATTGTATTAACATAAGAAAATGAGTTTCGCCACACCACGTGTAACATATCAGACTCCATAGAAGTGCATACATTACTGTAGTTCATGCCTCTAGCTCAATATTGTATTAACATAAGAAAATGAGTTTCGCCACACCACGTGTAACATATCAGACTCCATAGAAGTGCATACATTACTGTAGTTCATGCCTCTAGCTCAATATCGTATTAACATAAGAAAATGAGTTTCGCCACTCCACGTGTAACATATCAGACTCCATAGAAGTGCATACATTACTGTAGTTCATGCCTCTAGCTCAATATCGTATTAACATAAGAAAATGAGTTTCGCCACACCACGTGTAACATATCAGACTCCATAGAAGTGCATACATTACTGTAGTTCATGCCTCTAGCTCAATATCGTATTAACATAAGAAAATGAGTTTCGCCACACCACGTGTAACATATCAGACTCCATAGAAGTGCATACATTACTGTAGTTCATGCCTCTAGCTCAATATCGTATTAACATAAGAAAATGAGTTTCGCCACACCACGTGTAACATATCAGACTCCATAGAAGTGCATACATTACTGTAGTTCATGCCTCTAGCTCAATATCGTATTAACATAAGAAAATGAGTTTCGCCACACCACGTGTAACATATCAGACTCCATAGAAGTGCATACATTACTGTAGTTCATGCCTCTAGCTCAATATCGTATTAACATAAGAAAATGAGTTTCGCCACACCACGTGTAACATATCAGACTCCATAGAAGTGCATACATTACTGTAGTTCATGCCTCTAGCTCAATATCGTATTAACATAAAAAAATGAGTTTCGCCACACCACGTGTAACATATCAGACTCCATAGAAGTGCATACATTACTGTAGTTCATGCCTCTAGCTCAATATTGTATTAACATAAGAAAATGAGTTTCGCCACACCACGTGTAACATATCAGACTCCATAGAAGTGCATACATTACTGTAGTTCATGCCTCTAGCTCAATATCGTATTAACATAAAAAAATGAGTTTCGCCACACCACGTGTAACATATCAGACTCCATAGAAGTGCATACATTACTGTAGTTCATGCCTCTAGCTCAATATCGTATTAACATAAAAAAATGAGTTTCGCCACTCCACGTGTAACATATCAGACTCCATAGAAGTGCATACATTACTGTAGTTCATGCCTCTAGCTCAATATCGTATTAACATAAAGAAAATGAGTTTCGCCACACCACGTGTAACATATCAGACTCCATAGAAGTGCATACATTACTGTAGTTCATGCCTCTAGCTCAATATCGTATTAACATAAAAAAATGAGTTTCGCCACACCACGTGTAACATATCAGACTCCATAGAAGTGCATACATTACTGTAGTTCATGCCTCTAGCTCAATATTGTATTAACATAAGAAAATGAGTTTCGCCACACCACGTGTAACATATCAGACTCCATAGAAGTGCATACATTACTGTAGTTCATGCCTCTAGCTCAATATCGTATTAACATAAAAAATGAGTTTCGCCACACCACGTGTAACATATCAGACTCCATAGAAGTGCATACATTACTGTAGTTCATGTCTCTAGCTCAATATCGTATTAACATAAAAAAATGAGTTTCGCCACACCACGTGTAACATATCAGACTCCATAGAAGTGCATACATTACTGTAGTTCATGCCTCTAGCTCAATATCGTATTAACATAAAAAAATGAGTTTCGCCACACCACGTGTAACATATCAGACTCCATAGAAGTGCATACATTACTGTAGTTCATGCCTCTAGCTCAATATTGTATTAACATAAGAAAATGAGTTTCGCCACACCACGTGTAACATATCAGACTCCATAGAAGTGCATACATTACTGTAGTTCATGCCTCTAGCTCAATATCGTATTAACATAAGAAAATGAGTTTCGCCACACCACGTGTAACATATCAGACTCCATAGAAGTGCATACATTACTGTAGTTTATGCCTCTAGCTCAATATTGTATTAACATAAGAAAATGAGTTTCTCCTAACCATAGGTCACATATCAGACTCCATAGAAGCGCATACATTACTGTAGTTCATGCCTCTAGCTCAATATCGTATTAACATAAAAAGATGAGTTTCGCCACACCACGTGTAACATATCAGACTCCATAGAAGTGCATACATTACTGTAGTTCATGCCTCTAGCTCAATATTGTATTAACATAAGAAAATGAGTTTCGCCACACCACGTGTAACATATCAGACTCCATAGAAGTGCATACATTACTGTAGTTCATGCCTCTAGCTCAATATCGTATTAACATAAGAAAATGAGTTTCGCTACACCACGTGTAAAATATCAGACTCCATAGAAGTGCATACATTACTGTAGTTCATGCCTCTAGCTCAATATCGTATTAACATAAGAAAATGAGTTTCGCCACTCCACGTGTAACATATCAGACTCCATAGAAGTGCATACATTACTGTAGTTCATGCCTCTAGCTCAATATCGTATTAACATAAGAAAATGAGTTTCGCCACACCACGTGTAACATATCAGACTCCATAGAAGTGCATACATTACTGTAGTTCATGCCTCTAGCTCAATATCGTATTAACATAAAAAAATGAGTTTCGCCACACCACGTGTAACATATCAGACTCCATAGAAGTGCATACATTACTGTAGTTCATGCCTCTAGCTCAATATTGTATTAACATAAGAAAATGAGTTTCGCCACACCACGTGTAACATATCAGACTCCATAGAAGTGCATACATTACTGTAGTTCATGCCTCTAGCTCAATATCGTATTAACATAAAAAAATGAATTTCGCCACACCACGTGTAACATATCAGACTCCATAGAAGTGCATACATTACTGTAGTTTATGCCTCTAGCTCAATATTGTATTAACATAAGAAAATGAGTTTCGCCACACCACGTGTAACATATCAGACTCCATAGAAGTGCATACATTACTGTAGTTCATGCCTCTAGCTCAATATCGTATTAACATAAAAAAATGAGTTTCGCCACACCACGTGTGACATATCAGACTCCATAGAAGTGCATACATTACTGTAGTTCATGCCTCTAGCTCAATATCGTATTAACATAAGAAAATGAGTTTCGCCACACCACGTGTAACATATCAGACTCCATAGAAGTGCATACATTACTGTAGTTCATGCCTCTAGCTCAATATCGTATTAACATAAAAAAATGAGTTTCGCCACACCACGTGTAACATATCAGACTCCATAGAAGTGCATACATTACTGTAGTTCATGCCTCTAGCTCAATATTGTATTAACATAAGAAAATGAGTTTCGCCACACCACGTGTAACATATCAGACTCCATAGAAGTGCATACATTACTGTAGTTCATGCCTCTAGCTCAATATCGTATTAACATAAGAAAATGAGTTTCGCCTAACTATAGGTCATATATCAGACTCCATAGAAGTGCATACATTACTGTAGTTCATGCCTCTAGCTCAATATTGTATTAACATAAGAAAATGAGTTTCGCCACACCACGTGTAACATATCAGACTCCATAGAAGTGCATACATTACTGTAGTTCATGCCTCTAGCTCAATATTGTATTAACATAAGAAAATGAGTTTCGCCACACCACGTGTAACATATCAGACTCCATAGAAGTGCATACATTACTGTAGTTCATGCCTCTAGCTCAATATTGTATTAACATAAGAAAATGAGTTTCGCCACTCCACGTGTAACATATCAGACTCCATAGAAGTGCATACATTACTGTAGTTCATGCTTCTAGCTCAATATTGTATTAACATAAGAAAATGAGTTTCGCCACACCACGTGTAACATATCAGACTCCATAGAAGTGCATACATTACTGTAGTTCATGCCTCTAGCTCAATATTGTATTAACATAAGAAAATGAGTTTCGCCACACCACGTGTAACATATCAGACTCCATAGAAGTGCATACATTACTGTAGTTCATGCCTCTAGCTCAATATTGTATTAACATAAGAAAATGAGTTTCGCCACACCACGTGTAACATATCAGACTCCATAGAAGTGCATACATTACTGTAGTTCATGCCTCTAGCTCAATATTGTACTAACATAAGAAAATGAGTTTCGCCACTCCACGTGTAACATATCAGACTCCATAGAAGTGCATACATTACTGTAGTTCATGCCTCTAGCTCAATATCGTATTAACATAAGAAAATGAGTTTCGCCACACCACGTGTAACATATCAGACTCCATAGAAGTGCATACATTACTGTAGTTCATGCCTCTAGCTCAATATTGTATTAACATAAGAAAATGAGTTTCGCCACACCACGTGTAACATATCAGACTCCATAGAAGTGCATACATTACTGTAGTTCATGCCTCTAGCTCAATATTGTATTAACATAAGAAAATGAGTTTCGCCACACCACGTGTAACATATCAGACTCCATAGAAGTGCATACATTACTGTAGTTCATGCCTCTAGCTCAATATCGTATTAACATAAGAAAATGAGTTTCGCCACACCACGTGTAACATATCAGACTCCATAGAAGTGCATACATTACTGTAGTTCATGCCTCTAGCTCAATATCGTATTAACATAAAAAAATGAGTTTCGCCACACCACGTGTAACATATCAGACTCCATAGAAGTGCATACATTACTGTAGTTCATGCCTCTAGCTCAATATTGTATTAACATAAGAAAATGAGTTTCGCCACACCACGTGTCACATATCAGACTCCACAGAAGTCTATATATAAAAAGGTTTTATGCAAACTATAAAGGAACTACTCCCGTTCTCGATATATCGTGTGATAAGCAAGGCTTCGCTAAAGCTTAACTAATCCTTAGGTTCGTACACCATCGCAACTGACTCCTAATGTTAAATATACAGAAATAAAGCTTCATGCTAAATTTCATCTTTCTAGCTCCATTATGTCTCGGGTTATCGTGTGGACAGACATATAGAACAATATGTTTCCAGCCCACTTGAGTGATATACGTCAATAACGCTCAGCTATTTGAAACAAATTCTTTCAATTATTACGATATTGCTGTATGGCACATGTACTCACCATGCAATTTGGGATTGAATTAGAAACACACGGTCATAACTTCCTATCATTGTTTATTGTCAATGTTGAAGTTTTCGGTGGTTGAGAGAGACGTGAAACATCTGTTATTGAAGGTATGTTGAACATTTTCTAAAATAAATGACACTAAAACTTTGATAACCTTGTATAACGAAACTTTATATTGGAAACTCAATATAGGCTTAGCATCCACTTATCTTATCACTTGAGGGCTGTCTGTCTGACCGCATGTTATTTCAAAAACTGACCTGTATACTTGGAATTGAGCAGAAATCTTCATTTATATATGGGGAATACTGAAATTCTTCCATGATGATTCAATAAATTTCAACAGTTCTTGGAACACATGTGACATATTAATACATGAAGTCTAACTATCCCAACACATATAATACCTTATAGTG
The DNA here is from genome assembly GCF_021130785.1 of Homalodisca vitripennis. Taxonomy (NCBI): domain Eukaryota; kingdom Metazoa; phylum Arthropoda; class Insecta; order Hemiptera; family Cicadellidae; genus Homalodisca; species Homalodisca vitripennis. Next base: position 4,155,460 of record NC_060209.1, read on the forward strand.
CCTTGGTGTGCAGTTTTTTTTTACTTACACACTGATTTGATACACAAATTCATGAAGAAAATCATTAATGAAGTATCATTAGAGAAGCTATCTTGACAAATAAATATTTCATCTTTAGACTTGAAATCAAACGTCATTCATTAACTGACAAGCAAGAGTTCTACATTGCTTATGCCCAACCACGGTTCATCGTCGTTTTAGTTGGCTGACACAATTTCTTTGGTTTGCCGGCGGATATAACAGCAGCTTTTCCATATTAATGTTTGTCGTTGTGTATGTCTATAGACTTGCCTGAGGGAAGGCTGTTGCCCGACACCTAGTCTGGCGTACTCTTACATTGTATAACAACTTCAATGCTACTTGAAAACGAGAATGTTTCAAACCAGCCAACTGGCCGTGTAACTCTAATGCAAGGATCTTAGCAGTTAATCAACACACAAAAATCTTTTTGAAAAAAGGAGAGGCCGATCCCCTTTTAAGCCTTATTCTGTCCGTCCTCATGGGCCTCTGGCCTGTGCGAGGATCTTATGAAACAGAATAAGGGGGAGAGTCGATACAGTATAAGTTGATGGTACTGATAAAAAGTGCAGCGGTCACAGACAGGATTTGAACCTGCGCTATCTCTAACTCAGAACCAAAGTTCTGATCGCCATCGGCACTCCCAATCAAATTCTTTGTGCGCAAATCAATAATTTTCAATTAATATTTTGAATACTTATATTTTTAATTGTTTTGGATATAACAATTTCTCCATATAATTTTTGTATTGAATTTATTTATTAGAAGTATTTTATAGTTTTGCAATAACTGGGTTTTAGTGAAACAAAAAGGATTTGTTATTTTAAAACTATGGTGATAGTATTCGAAATGTTATTTAAAAATTTACAGGGTGTTTTTATTTTGAAGTTGAAATATAAACAATTAATAATATACATTTAAAAATATAGAAGGAACATAAATATACCATTTGTGGCATTTTTATTTGGTCCAATGAGGATCAATTTATAAAATATTACTGCAAATAAGTTAACCAATATTTATAAATCATGAAAGTAATAAACAAGATGTTTCTAGCGAATAAAATATAATTGATTTTCTTATTCTATTGTTTGGGAATTTCCAAAATTTTGGAGAGTTAAGAATTTTAAAAATCATTATGGAGTCATTAATAAAACCCTACACTTTTATTCAAAATATATAAAGACAAAACTTCTTCTCGTATATAAATTACATATCGAATATTTCTTTCCTAAATAGGATACATTTGATTATCACTTAACTTATGTGGACAACTTGGAAATCACTCGTTTAATTCTATGATTAGTTTCAAAGATAACATATTGATGTAGTTATCAACAACGATTCCTAAGAAATGATTATGGATTTAATGTTTATCTAATAGATTGAATAGTTGCATTGCCTTATAGATACGAGCATATGCTACATGTAGGTTAGGTTGTGTTGTATTGTGTTTTTTGTGTTGTGTTGAGTTGTCATGTTATGTTATTTTATGTTTTGTTATGTTAGGTTAGGTTAGTTTAGTTCATTGTGGGCTAGTTTAGGATAATTTATATAACTTAGTCAGCTTTTTCAGGTTAGATGGGTGTAGTATAGGTTATAATATGTTACGGTAAGTTCCATTACGTAAGAATGGGTTAGGTTAGGTTATGTTAGGTTAGATTAGATTAAGTTAGGTTTTAATGGGTAGTTTACTTTATATTAGGTTAAGTCCGGTAAGGTTAGGTTTGTTTAGTTTAAGTCAATTCAGGTTGGGTTAGATTAGGTTAGGAAAATTTATGGTTATTCAGTTGATTGTTCGCAGATAACGTGTAACTAACTCTCCAAAAACATAATCATTCATCAAATTATATTTAAAAAAGTTTCTGCTGTACATCAATATTACTTGTAAGCAATGTTAGTTATTAAATGCAGAACAGTGACAGGAAGCTGTGAGTAGTCAATAGCCAGTCAATCGTCAGTAGTAAAAGCAACAGCGAGGCGGCTGCTGTTACCCCTTCCACCGATCAAAGCAATCACAGCTGTTGCCCCATACCCTTGTGCGTCAACTGTGTTATCCAGTAACCATAAAGTACAGGCATGGTATTGCATAGTATGTGTTGTAACATCGAGGCTTGTTATGGCTGGTGACAATGGGGCCTACAGATCGTGAATATGTCTGTCTCTCTGCTGGTAGTTTAGTGCATTAAAAGAATGACGAAAATCCCAAGTATTTTAATGACTTCTATAGGACTTACAAAAATTAAATAATAAAATAATGCAGTTTTAAAAATTTGTAAAAGCCGCAAAAGATCATGTTGAGGGCCGCGTAGCGATTACCGCTGCACTGGACCCAATCAATGGAATATCATGTTGAGGGCCGCGTAGCGATTACCGCTTCACTGGAGCCAATCAATGGAATATCATGTTGAGGGCCGCGTAGCGATTACCGCTGCACTGGAGTCAATCAATGGAATATCATGTTGAGGGCCGCGTAGCGATTACCGCTGCACTGGAGCCAATCAATGGAATATCATGTTGAGGGCCGTGTAGCGATTACCGCTTCACTTGAGCCAATCAATGGAATATCATGTTGAGGGCCGCGTAGCGATTACCGCTGCACTGGAGCCAATCAATGGAATATCATGTTGAGGGCCGTGTAGCGATTACCGCTTCACTTGAGCCAATCAATGGAATATCATGTTGAGGGCCGCGTAGCGATTACCGCTGCACTGGACCCAATCAATGGAATATCATGTTGAGGGCCGCGTAGCGATTACCGCTGCACTGGAGTCAATCAATGGAATATCATGTTGAGGGCCGCGTAGCGATTACCGCTGCACTGGAGCCAATCAATGGAATATCATGTTGAGGGCCGTGTAGCGATTACCGCTTCACTTGAGCCAATCAATGGAATATCATGTTGAGGGCCGCGTAGCGATTACCGCTGCACTGGAGCCAATCAATGGAATATCATGTTGAGGGCCGTGTAGCGATTACCGCTTCACTTGAGCCAATCAATGGAATATCATGTTGAGGGCCGCGTAGCGATTACCGCTGCACTGGAGCCAATCAATGGAATATCATGTTGAGGGCCGTGTAGCGATTACCGCTTCACTTGAGCCAATCAATGGAATATCATGTTGAGGGCCGCGTAGCGATTACCGCTGCACTGGAGTCAATCAATGGAATATCATGTTGGAGGGCTGGAGAGAAATTTGAGTCATTTCACAAGTAGTTATACAAACTATTTTATTCTCCTTCTTCAGAGAGTGAGAGCTTTAATGTTTACTTAATGTTAATCTAAAATGTAACAGGAGATTGGACTGTATAGCAGTAACTATCTCTGTACTATTTATGATGTAATTTGAAAGATATATATGGTGATTCTTTTTAATAACACGAGATTGGGTGGGAAGCCATGGTTAACTGCTATTTAAATATATACTTTCATTAAAAACTTCGGCTTGTTTTTGTATGCTGCATTCATTTCTAGTATTAAAATGTGGATAACACTTACTATTACAGGTAGAATCTAATATAACCTTATCTATTTGTTACAAATAACCAAGTAACAATACTTAGCTTTATTGGTTTTCGTTTAGGTCAAGAATGGCTTAGCCAACTGGTTCTAATAATATCAGCACTTTTGCACTGCGAGACGATTTATTTTGTTAAAGCTCGCCCAAACTCGATAGCAAACGATGCGATTAATGTTGCTTGCCTTGCCTCGCCAGTGGCAGAAAGATTATACGGATTTTCATGTTTTATGATTTTACACTTTTGATATATAACAGAATATTACACTGATTATCGTTGGTGAGGTTTACACAACCAGTGACAGAGTAAAGGACGTTTGAGAGTAATCCCAATATCGAAGTTTATAAATTACTTTGTAACATTCACGAACTGTTTAGGGAATCACGTTAATCTAAAAATATTTACAATTCAAATACTTTATGAAGTGCAGTTTTAATATAAAAGTTATAAAAACTGCATGGAAATACAGTTACGGGGTTTCCAACAAAACCAATATTTAAGTTCAGAGAAAGATAAGTCAGGCTAAAGAATATTGTCTCAGTTCAAGAAGTGGTCGCGATAGGACGCCAGTGGATAAACTTGGATCATCTGAAACTCAATCTAAACTTCCAGGAGCATTTCTTAAGAGCCTGGAAATAAAACTAAGTAAATAATACAGCATCCTACAGTCTTTTAGTTGATGGACTTACTTTCTCAATATACTTTAGCAGAGGGTAGTGATTGATACTCTTCTATCCAATACGATAACTTTCTTTCAATCTATATTGTAATGATTTGAAATATTTACGAAAAACAAATAACGCAGTTAAGATCAATGTCGTCCGGCATGTTGTTCGCCAACAACTGGTGGCGAGAAAAGTGCTATTAATCAAGTACTGGGTTGAGTACTGACATCTAGCGAACAGATGGGTTTGGCGCAGGTGACGAGAAGTGCGGAAGTCCAACTTGACAAGTAGATCAGGGGCATCAATGTTTGAGTTAATCAGCTTTCTCAGGAACAGTAAGTCATTGATTATTCGTCTCGTATGAAGTGGCATCAAATTTAACTGAATTTGTAGATCAAGAATTGGAGCAGTGCCGTAGTCGAAACCCAGAAGCACGCCAACCAAACGGATGAAACGGGTTTGAACGTTGTAAAGTCTATCAATCTGTCCAATCATGTAAGGGCTCCAAACAGGTGTAGAAAATTCAAGTAAAGGTCTGACTATATGAATGAAGAGGATCCTCAAAGCATGAATAGACAACATGTTGCGGCTGTTCCTTATAATAAAATATAGGGCAGAGTTAGCTCTCTTACAAATATAGTTAATGTGCTCTTGAGGAGTTAAATTTGGAGAAAGCATGACACCAAGGTCCTTTATCATCAGAGAACGTGAGAGGGGTTGATCTTTAAGTATGTAAGGGAAGATGATAGGTGTGCTGGATCTGGAGAAAGACATAACAGAACATTTGGAAATATTTAATGTCATGTCATTATCATAACACCACTTCATCAACAAATCAATACTGTTCTGCAGTGTTTGGCAATCGTTGAAGGTTTTTATTGTTCTGAAGAATTTAGCATCATCGGCGAAGAGTAAAACTTTTGATCCCTGAGTGTGCTGAACCAATTCATTGATAAATATAGAAAAGAGAACAGGGCCCAACAGCGATCCATGGGGTACACCTGATATAAAAGAGAAAGGCTTCGACAAACAGCCAGCAACCCGTACCTGAAGAGAACGATCCTGAAGGTAACTCTTCAACCACATCAAAAGGTATCCGCCAAGTCCAATAGCTTCGAGCTTCCCACCAGGTGTTCATGGCTTAGACGATAAAAAACTTTGGAGAAGTCTGTATATGGAGTCCACCTGATGAGATTATGAAAAGGCAGTGAAAATTTGATCCTGGAAGGACAGTAGGTTGGTAGTGGTCGAACGTCCCCTCATAAAACCATGTTTTTCAGTACAGATAACACTCTTAAGATGGAATGACAACCTCTTTAGAACCAGGGATTCGAATATCTTGGCAATTGATGACTGAATCACTACCGGGCGATAATTCTTGACGTCAGCGGGAGAACTAGACTTGAAGATAGGCGTTAAATAACCTAACTTGAGATTATAGGGGAAGATGCCGGCAGCCATGAGCTGGTTGAAGTATACGGTAAGGTGAGGAGATAAGACGCTACTACAGAATTTCAGAATCAGTGAAGAAATGTCGTCAGGGCCAGCTCCCTTGTTCACATCAAGTGAGTTCAGGTCATCTTCGACCTCCACACAGTTTACATAGCAGGAAGAGATTGAGGTACATGCTTTGAGATCATATCTTAGATATCTTGGTGGAGATGAAGATGGAGGATGGTATACAGAAGACAAAAACTTAGAGAACAAGCTAGAGATGTCCTGAGGCCCTCAGCAAATTCCTGGTCAAGATGCATTTTGGAAGGCAGTGATGAAGTCTTCGTAGAAGAATTTACAGAACTCCAGAAGACGCCAATGTTCCGTTTGAGATGAGTCAATGGATTGAATATATGCTGAGTAGCATTTCCTCGTTATTCTGCCACATGCCGCACGAAGACCACAAAATTGATAGTAAAGACGGTCGTCAAGACTCTGCTTGTAGCGCTTATGAAGCAGCTTTTTTCTACTGATCATGGATTTGAGCTCCGGAGAGAACCAAATATGAAATGCTCGTATCTTGATGGACATGCGCTCCTGATAGTGCAGCTAAGTTGAGAGCAAAATTCCGAGAAGACGTCTTGGACAGAAACACTGTTATCCAACACAGGATAGTTAAGACGCTGAACCCATTCAAACATATGGGCAAGATCAGATTTCCTTAAATTGGGAGCAAACGCACTAAAATTAAGGTTTTCTGAAGGATTGACATCCATGTCCATCTCCAGAGCAGGATGGTGGCATTCTGCGGTAAGAAGTGGGTCTGTGGCACTGAGGACGTGCAAACGTACAAAAGAAAAGACCAGGTCCAAAAGGACACCACGATCATTGTGGATATTACGTATTTTACTGCTTTAGGTCGAGAAAATTCATAACGCCATAGATACATTGAGCTGATGTATTTGAGTGAGTAGAGTGACTGTACCAGTCTACATTCAGTAAGTTAAAATTTCCAATAATCAACAACGGATCTATGTCCTGCACTGTAATTGACAGTTCCTCCAAAATAGATGCAAATTCTATGTATTGGGTAGAGCATTAATTACGAGGCAGTTAGACACCACCTAGGACAAGAATAGAGTTCTTTAATTTGATGGCTGCAAATACGCACTCAATATTAATAGAAGAAGGGGAGAGTTTCCATGAATAAAACACGTCTCGTACTGCCAAAATTACTCCACCACCACTTTTGGCTTCATAGATTATACCTATCACATCTATATACCCTATAATTGAGGAAACCTAGTTCAGCACTACTTATATCCCCTGTAAGATTGGTCTTTACTAAATATAACCACATCATATACGGAATGGCTAAGTGATTGGCGCAGAGTTACAAGCTTAGATCTCAATCCATTAATGTTTTGAAAAAATACACTGATTTTCCTTTGACCGTTGGAGCTAACGCGTTTTTTATTTCGACTTGGAGATAGAGAGAACTTCATTGATGTACCTTATAGTAAGGTCATTCTCTCCACTATTCTTCCTCGCCTCAAGGTGTATATATAGGTAGGTTTCGGCGGGCAGAATCTCTAGAAAACTGCCATTTTGCGCTACTCTGATACTTAAATTAAATTTAGACATAAATTATTGTAAGCCATAGTTACTTGGTTTTCTAAGTGATCAGCATTAAAAGACAGCATTTACAGAGTTGTACATAGAAGAGCTCTTGATATTATTCATCAAAACAATGAAAAAGTACTTAGCTATGGTGGAATGAAACATTTGAACGTTGAATTTAGCTGCATTACACCTCCCTTTGGTTGCAGCGTTTGGTATCTGACGCTGTCTCAAACTTGACTCTTGGAATCTGGAGGCATGTTCGTCAGTAATGATCCAAAGAAAGTCGGCGACGAAAAAGCTCAAAACGAACCGTTACCTCGTTTCGAAATCAGAGACATCTAGACTACAAGTTACAATATTTAGTGTAGTCTGAGTGAAGTGGCAGCCTAGTTGTCTCATTAATTGCTCTTTGATGGTTTACACGGGTAGGACTGAGAGGTTAGACTCATATGTGATGTTAACTCAAAGTTAACATAACTATTTGAAGTATAAACATGTAAAAGTTACTTTTTGCCCAATTGAATTACTTCTACGTATTTATATAGTATTTAATATGATGGCACCTGTAACTTGTGGTAAATGTAATGAAAATCTACCTAGAACGGGGGACACTGCAGTATGCTGCGTTTGTGGAAGCAGTTTTCAATTAGATAAATGTAGCGTAAACTCGTAGACATGGAAGTCTCTTACAAAAGAAGTAAAAGGAAAGTGGATATGTGAGGGGTACAGACAAGAAAGATTGGAGTTCCAGCAGGGAGACAGCTAAAGACGTTGAAGATTTTGAGGTTAGTAGCCTAGGAATACAACAAACAATCTTAAAACCAAAGTTAACTCACTTCTTGATATGAAATGCAAGCTGGGCTGCATAGAGATCTCGTTGAAATTTCTTGCTGAAAGGTGTGACGAGCTTCTCTAGGAAGTTTCCAGTCTGCGAATCAAGAACCTCGATCTTTAAAAAGCAGCTAGACGCACTTCAAAAGAAGAAAGCAAACACTAAGGAGCGAGCTGAGACCCAAGCAGTGGGACTCGCCGACTTGGACCAGTATGGGAGACGTCTGAACTTAAAGATACACGGGCTCACAATTGAAGGAAACCAAGGGCAGGAGGGCCTCTGGAGCGGTGCCAGAGAGATTGATGTGAGAGTTCGGCCAGAGGATGTACATCAGACACGCCGACCGCAGTGTTGGTGCAGTTCCATGCCAAAACTGTGACAGACACAAGGGTCTGTAAAAGAAGAAAATCTACAATAAGTGCAGTTTATTTTAATGAAAATGTATGCCCGTTCTGTAGAAATTTACTTAGAGAAGCTAAGATTAGGGCCAGAATTCATAGTTTTGCATTCGTGCTGTTCAGGGGTGGGCGGCTTCTGGTGAAAAGGAGAGAGAATGATAAGAACGTTGATCAGAAATACCAACGTCTACAACAATATTACATACAGAAACATTAGGCCTGCCGACTAATAAGCCACTCGGTTCAGTTTTTGTCCTGCTAGGTAGGCCTAGGCATATACCTATTATAGCTAATGTACTATTAAGCCTCTCCTTCTTATCAGTTCCTTAAACAAATAATTTGTTTTTGCGCTTATAAAATACTGATCAGAATAAATATCCAATATTTATTTTTACTAATATTTTGCATATACAAAAAAGAAACAGAATAAATCTAAACTCTACACAATTTTCTATTTAGTAAAAGCATATTTTGCAACGTTTTAATCAACATTTAAACACAAGAAATCTGCGGCTTCCTATTTACAAATGGAAGCATCTATCTTTTACAGTAAGGAGCGACATAAATCTGACAATCGCAGAGGTCAGCGGACGTGCGGTCAGCTCCGTTGGCTCGCCGCCATCTTGGCTCCTCTCTGCAGCTGTCAACTCTAACCTGCTGTCGGTGCAAGAAAAATGTTCAAACATCCCCTGGTCAGATTTCGCTGACTATTTACTAGAATGGCTAGTTTTATAATTCATCAAGTTTTGTGTTCAAACAAAACTTTGTATAAATTAAAAGCGATTGACAAACAAAATATTCTAGATTTATTGTATTCCACATTTTTGTTGCATGGACATCATTCTCTTGCTGATAGTTTAACCTCTTTCTATGTGTAAATGATAGAATAAGTTTCGATACAAACTAATTATTCCAAGTGTAAGATACCAATTAAATCATGGGATTTTGTAATATTGCTTATATTATTGTAAAAAACAATAACACTACAATACATTAATGGGGCGTCGTTTGATTAACTTATAACTTTCACTTAGTTAATTAAAGAATTGTTATTACGTTATCGTTTGTCATTGTGTGTAATGTTATCACACATTTTTGTTATTATTACTTTGTAATATACTGGTATACTAATATTACGGTAAATATACTGCGAGATATGTGTTTTAAATATTTCATCTTAGGTGAAATAAGTGGTTTTTAATGGTTTTGGTCAAACATTTATAATTGTTCGCCATCTTGTAAATAATTACAATTTTATTGTTAGCAATCGACTAATTGGTTGAATCTATAATAGAAAGGCGTAGGTAGGATTTCGTTTGTGTTCGATTTAATGTTTGATCTTGTATCGCGAGTTGATTAATTGATAGAAACGAGAACACGAAAATAATTCCTTTGCAGAACCATGCAAATAAATAAAAACAGTAATGCCGAGTGACTAACATCTTTTAACTTTCAAGGTGTATTAAGTATTCCCTCTATTTTAAGTTCAATGCTCCAAGCATAATAAATAGACGAATAAATGTCCATACGATTTTCCTAGAGTATTTATGTTTATTTCATTATATTTAATTTCCAAAAATTGTCTGATAAACACTACTTTACACATATGAGTATGACAGTCATATAAAATATTGTATCTTACCTCAAATAAAAAAAATACTATTTTCTCTTTTAGTAAGCCTAATTATAGAGCCAATCAGACCCCTCCCTCTTGTAGGTTATAGATAACTCCTCTCATAGGCTGCGTCTCTTATTACCACCTCATATGGGTGACTTAACCCCTCCTGACTTTTTGATTTAAACATGTAAGTTAAGCAGAATTATTAACTAGCCTCATGATAGTTACATGAATTTGACAGTTAAATATAGAAATAATCCCTTTTTCGTTTTGAATGATTATTGAGCTCCAGTTCACCTTACTTTTATTGCAGCGCCTGGTATCAGGTGCACACACTTTTTATTTCTTTTAATATTTATTTATTCGTTTTTTATATCATGCAAGGCTTGTCGGTGAGGGCCACACATGCAAATTACTATATATACATATACATATATATATATATATATATATATATATATATATATATATAAACACTTATTTAAAGTAGTATGCAACTACTACTGTTATAGTTTATAACATACATTTTCGTATAAATAACTAGGAAAATATGCCTATGCCAGGTATAGGCCTAGCTAGCAGGACAAAAACTGAACCGAGTGGCTTATTAGTCGGCAGGCCTAATGTTTCTGTATGTAATATTGTTGAAACCGTTGGTATTTCTGAGAACAAGCTTGTTACATGGTATTCGTATTGAAAGTTTAAAACTGGTTAAATTGGCATACTTCTTTGAGACGCTCAATCTAAAGAAGCACAAATATATGCAACGTGTAAGGTTTCTAAGCAAATTTAATCATTTTAATTAATTAATTATTATATTAGTGTATATTTATATTTACTAATTGATAAATGTGAAAGTGTACGTTCATAATGATTGTAAGTACGTACATACAAACAATAATGAATACATTACAAAATAACATTTTTCGTTAAGTTTCTTAGAAACGTTTACTCAGATAACGGATTATTTCTATATCCTCTAATAACACGTAGAAACTTAATACAGTAATATAATATTGTTCATGTTTTAGGAATTTGAATAGATTTGAATATGTCATTTCATAGCGATAAGGTGTAGTGGATGTATTTTGTTTTAATCATAATCTCTAAAAATTGTTAAAAATTAAATTCTACAATTGTAATTTCATTTCATTTTCATTGTTTTAGGGGATAAGAACAATTTTAATACAATCGATACGGGTGAGTGAAATATCACAGAAAAGCATAGATAAGTAGAGTTTTGGTATCCTTATTGATTGCTTAATTATGATAGTTCACCTGACACACATGAAAAGTATATACTCTATGATAACACAGAGCTCGCGTCACACAGGTCATGCGTCACGTCGTGCAACCCGCTACGGGCTCCGACGACACCAAGTATCTGCGAGTCAACGATAGTGAACCTCAGGTGCTACTCCATGAATCACGTTTCAATGAATCTTATATATAGTTTCTAAATGCGTCCAAATCAAAATCGTACTAAGGAGTAAAAAATAAATATAAAACCAATGTATCAAATAATATAATCTTATCTACAATATATTCTCGAAGTATCATCCTTCTACAACACGTAAGATATTTTTTTTCTACATACATATATTCTGATCCAGAAGTCTTAATATCGTACGTGACGTAAGATTTCACTGTATTCTGGAAATATTCCTCTCTGCAGACAACTGAAGGCAGTCGCCACTTTATCGGTTAGCTGGCTCTGATTAAACGTGTATTTACGTGACTGACCAAGGGTTTTATGTCTGAAAATGTACGAAAAACATGGTTTAAAAAAAAAATACCATTTCATATTTAAAATAAATAAATATTTGAAGATCCTCTCACATAACCGCCATCAACACCAGCGTGACTGATGATAGATTTCTTTTTTATGGAAAATGTCTTTATCAATTTGGTGAAAGCCTAAGTAGTGTGTTTATACAAGGGAAATTAGCTCTCAGTGTCTCGAATATTAGCATTGCACTTCCTTCACAGAAGATGTGCAAGTGTATAGAATGTGTTCAGTGTATTGAACAAAAAGTATACGATAATATAACATTCAAAATATTAATCTTCAAAAAGGATTAAATGTGCCATTTTGTCTGGCTTTATCAATTTTTCTCAACTTATTAAGCTCCGATTAAAATATAAGGAAATAAAGACTTATACGCAGGGTTTTGGTAGTTTGAATATAAATCAGAACTTTGTCGCCGATCGGTAAGTAACTTGAACCCCGATTGCACAGGGTATGTCGTATAACAAGATCTATTTTTAGACATCTTGATAATTTGCCATATATTAGTTCCCACATATTTTTTATCACTCTCTAATGATGAATTCCAAGGTGATGTTTAACCGAATAAACTTCGTGACAACGTGCCTGAATCCTTGTTTACAAGTATAGAATAGTTCATGTCACACATTTTCGAAATTTGTTACATGTTTCATAGAATCTTGTGTTCTACGAGAAAATATTTATCGACCTAGAATACACTATTTCCTAGAGAAATTAGACTATTTAATTATTTGCACCGACTAATTGAATTTAAAATTTTCCAAACTATATTATTCTTTTGCGTTTCGTTTCGGTAGTATTTTCATTCAGTATGGCCTCAAAAATTATTTTATTTTTACAGGTGTATTTTTATTACTTGGACGATATGGTTAATGAAAATTTAAATGTTTACCAATGAGCTTTACTATCTACTCCTTCAAGTGCTACACGTCCTGTAATTTGTTTTTATACGTGAAATAATTTGGTGTGCGTATAATCTTTCAGAGTTTTCTGACTACTTACCAAAGGCTACTTACCAAATATGATGTTGGTTGGCACGAAACAGAACTAAATTATTTAGTAGATATTTCTGAAATTACATGTACTTTTTAATTATGTAAACATAATTCAAAGTAAAATGTTGTGCTAAATAAAAGATAAATTTTACTGAGTGTAAAACACTGTACGTACAATACGAGATTTTAACATCAATTTTAGTGTAAAGCAATTACACTGTCACTCATATTCAATGAAAATTTTGTAATGTTAAATGTAAAATGATTGTTATAGCATAAATAATAGTAATATTTTATGAGAATCCTGTGTTAAGTATAGTCATTACAGAATAATTTCTTCTTCATTAGGGCCAAATGTTAAGCTGTCAAACTGAGTTATTTACAGGTTGATTATTCAGGATTTGGAGCGATCTCAGTTTCGCCTTCAGGATGTCGACCACTTCAATAGCTCAGTGGGGTTACAAACTTTGTAAGGAAATTAGCTTGCAGCCAGCCATCCTCCTCCTTGTGATCTAAACCGCACAACTTGTCACAGTTGAACTGTTATCACAGGGTATTCTCTTCCATATCCTAAACTTGTTAATATCACTATAACCGCTGACTACCAAACACAACTTGTCACAGTTGAACTGTTATCACAGGGTATTCTCTTCCATATCCTAAACATGTTAATATCACTATAACCGCTGACTACCAAACACAACTTGTCACAGTTGAACTGTTATCACAGGATATTCTCTTCCATATCCTAAACTTGTTAATATCACTATAACCGCTGACTACCAAACACAACTTGTCACAGTTGAACTGTTATCACAGGGTATTCTCTTCCATATCCCAAACTTGTTAATATCACTATAACCGCTGACTACCAAACACAACTTGTCACAGTTGAACTGTTATCACAGGGTATTCTCTTCCATATCCTAAACTTGTTAATATCACTATAACCGCTGACTACCAAACACAACTTGTCACAGTTGAACTGTTATCACAGGGTATTCTCTTCCATATCCTAAACTTGTTAATATCACTATAACCGCTGACTACCAAACACAACTTGTCACAGTTGAACTGTTATCACAGGGTATTCTCTTCCATATCCTAAACTTGTTAATATCACTATAACCGCTGACTACCAAACACAACTTGTCACAGTTGAACTGTTATCACAGGGTATTCTCTTCCATATCCTAAACTTGTTAATATCACTATAACCGCTGACTACCAAACACAACTTGTCACAGTTGAACTGTTATCACAGGGTATTCTCTTCCATATCCTAAACTTGTTAATATCACTATAACCGCTGACTACCAAACACAACTTGTCACAGTTGAACTGTTATCACAGGGTATTCTCTTCCATATCCTAAACTTGTTAATATCACTATAACCGCTGACTACCAAACACAACTTGTCACAGTTGAACTGTTATCACAGGGTATTCTCTTCCATATCCTAAACTTGTTAATATCACTATAACCGCTGACTACCAAACACAACTTGTCACAGTTGAACTGTTATCACAGGGTATTCTCTTCCATATCCTAAACTTGTTAATATCACTATAACCGCTGACTACCAAACACAACTTGTCACAGTTGAACTGTTATCACAGGGTATTCTCTTCCATATCCTAAACTTGTTAATATCACTATAACCGCTGACTACCAAACACAACTTGTCACAGTTGAACTGTTATCACAGGGTATTCTCTTCCATATCCTAAACTTGTTAATATCACTATAACCGCTGACTACCAAACACAACTTGTCACAGTTGAACTGTTATCACAGGGTATTCTCTTCCATATCCTAAACTTGTTAATATCACTATAACCGCTGACTACCAAACACAACTTGTCACAGTTGAACTGTTATCACAGGGTATTCTCTTCCATATCCTAAACTTGTTAATATCACTATAACCGCTGACTACCAAACACAACTTGTCACAGTTGAACTGTTATCACAGGGTATTCTCTTCCATATCCTAAACTTGTTAATATCACTATAACCGCTGACTACCAAACACAACTTGTCACAGTTGAACTGTTATCACAGGGTATTCTCTTCCATATCCTAAACTTGTTAATATCACTATAACCGCTGACTACCAAACACAACTTGTCACAGTTGAACTGTTATCACAGGGTATTCTCTTCCATATCCTAAACTTGTTAATATCACTATAACCGCTGACTACCAAACACAACTTGTCACAGTTGAACTGTTATCACAGGGTATTCTCTTCCATATCCTAAACTTGTTAATATCACTATAACCGCTGACTACCAAACACAACTTGTCACAGTTGAACTGTTATCACAGGGTATTCTCTTCCATATCCTAAACTTGTTAATATCACTATAACCGCTGACTACCAAACACAACTTGTCACAGTTGAACTGTTATCACAGGGTATTCTCTTCCATATCCTAAACTTGTTAATATCACTATAACCGCTGACTACCAAACACAACTTGTCACAGTTGAACTGTTATCACAGGGTATTCTCTTCCATATCCTAAACTTGTTAATATCACTATAACCGCTGACTACCAAACACAACTTGTCACAGTTGAACTGTTATCACAGGGTATTCTCTTCCATATCCTAAACTTGTTAATATCACTATAACCGCTGACTACCAAACACAACTTGTCACAGTTGAACTGTTATCACAGGGTATTCTCTTCCATATCCTAAACTTGTTAATATCACTATAACCGCTGACTACCAAACACAACTTGTCACAGTTGAACTGTTATCACAGGGTATTCTCTTCCATATCCTAAACTTGTTAATATCACTATAACCGCTGACTACCAAACACAACTTGTCACAGTTGAACTGTTATCACAGGGTATTCTCTTCCATATCCTAAACTTGTTAATATCACTATAACCGCTGACTACCAAACACAACTTGTCACAGTTGAACTGTTATCACAGGGTATTCTCTTCCATATCCTAAACTTGTTAATATCACTATAACCGCTGACTACCAAACACAACTTGTCACAGTTGAACTGTTATCACAGGGTATTCTCTTCCATATCCTAAACTTGTTAATATCACTATAACCGCTGACTACCAAACACAACTTGTCACAGTTGAACTGTTATCACAGGGTATTCTCTTCCATATCCTAAACTTGTTAATATCACTATAACCGCTGACTACCAAACACAACTTGTCACAGTTGAACTGTTATCACAGGGTATTCTCTTCCATATCCTAAACTTGTTAATATCACTATAACCGCTGACTACCAAACACAACTTGTCACAGTTGAACTGTTATCACAGGGTATTCTCTTCCATATCCTAAACTTGTTAATATCACTATAACCGCTGACTACCAAACACAACTTGTCACAGTTGAACTGTTATCACAGGGTATTCTCTTCCATATCCTAAACTTGTTAATATCACTATAACCGCTGACTACCAAACACAACTTGTCACAGTTGAACTGTTATCACAGGGTATTCTCTTCCATATCCTAAACTTGTTAATATCACTATAACCGCTGACTACCAAACACAACTTGTCACAGTTGAACTGTTATCACAGGGTATTCTCTTCCATATCCTAAACTTGTTAATATCACTATAACCGCTGACTACCAAACACAACTTGTCACAGTTGAACTGTTATCACAGGGTATTCTCTTCCATATCCTAAACTTGTTAATATCACTATAACCGCTGACTACCAAACACAACTTGTCACAGTTGAACTGTTATCACAGGGTATTCTCTTCCATATCCTAAACTTGTTAATATCACTATAACCGCTGACTACCAAACACAACTTGTCACAGTTGAACTGTTATCACAGGGTATTCTCTTCCATATCCTAAACTTGTTAATATCACTATAACCGCTGACTACCAAACACAACTTGTCACAGTTGAACTGTTATCACAGGGTATTCTCTTCCATATCCTAAACTTGTTAATATTACTATAACCGCTGACTACCAAACACAACTTGTCACAGTTGAACTGTTATCACAGGGTATTCTCTTCCATATCCTAAACTTGTTAATATCACTATAACCGCTGACTACCAAACACAACTTGTCACAGTTGAACTGTTATCACAGGGTATTCTCTTCCATATCCTAAACTTGTTAATATCACTATAACCGCTGACTACCAAACACAACTTGTCACAGTTGAACTGTTATCACAGGGTATTCTCTTCCATATCCTAAACTTGTTAATATCACTATAACCGCTGACTACCAAACACAACTTGTCACAGTTGAACTGTTATCACAGGGTATTCTCTTCCATATCCTAAACTTGTTAATATTACTATAACCGCTGACTACCAAACACAACTTGTCACAGTTGAACTGTTATCACAGGGTATTCTCTTCCATATCCTAAACTTGTTAATATTACTATAACCGCTGACTACCAAACACAACTTGTCACAGTTGAACTGTTATCACAGGGTATTCTCTTCCATATCCTAAACTTGTTAATATCACTATAACCGCTGACTACCAAACACAACTTGTCACAGTTGAACTGTTATCACAGGGTATTCTCTTCCATATCCTAAACTTGTTAATATCACTATAACCGCTGACTACCAAACACAACTTGTCACAGTTGAACTGTTATCACAGGGTATTCTCTTCCATATCCTAAACTTGTTAATATCACTATAACCGCTGACTACCAAACACAACTTGTCACAGTTGAACTGTTATCACAGGGTATTCTCTTCCATATCCCAAACTTGTTAATATCACTATAACCGCTGACTACCAAACACAACTTGTCACAGTTGAACTGTTATCACAGGGTATTCTCTTCCATATCCTAAACTTGTTAATATCACTATAACCGCTGACTACCAAACACAACTTGTCACAGTTGAACTGTTATCACAGGGTATTCTCTTCCATATCCTAAACTTGTTAATATCACTATAACCGCTGACTACCAAACACAACTTGTCACAGTTGAACTGTTATCACAGGGTATTCTCTTCCATATCCTAAACTTGTTAATATCACTATAACCGCTGACTACCAAACACAACTTGTCACAGTTGAACTGTTATCACAGGGTATTCTCTTCCATATCCTAAACTTGTTAATATCACTATAACCGCTGACTACCAAACACAACTTGTCACAGTTGAACTGTTATCACAGGGTATTCTCTTCCATATCCTAAACTTGATAATATCACTATAACCGCTGACTACCAAACACAGTTTTAGATTTAAAGTATCTTGTAGGATATGAAATAAATACAGTTTTAAACCATCTTACTTATAATTAAATATAACTATAATCAGCAAGATGGAATTAAATAATTAATATTAAATATAACCTTAATGTATGTTTGAGTAAAGCACTCTTTGAGCAACATTCAATAAAAATAATAACAATAATCACACATGCAACAAAGATGTATACAGTATTTGTATGTTGTGCTAAGCCTTTCGAAATAAAATATTTATCTTTAGGTAACTACATAAAGAAATAGACTATTAAAATGACGTATCGTTTAAGTAAAGGATTCGGAAATAAATTTGGCCATTACGAAATATTCAAATATATTAACAATTATTACATAAATAGACATAACAAATCCTTATCTGTGATTATATGTCCAGGTTGTAAACAATTTACAAATATTATGCAATTGAATGCCCAGGAAACATTTTACTCAAACATAAAAAATAAATACTTATTTCGAAAGGCCTGCACAAAATATAAATTTGTATTGAAAAACGTATAATGATTATTACTCAAAGTCTGAATGTGTAAGTCTTGTTAAGGCGTAATATTTAAAGGTGGTATATTTGGACTGTTTTTATGATCATCGACATGAATATACTAATGCCCCTATCGGCTCTTTGTTCAAAGTTTGTTGTTGGTGATTGATAATTTGAAAGGAGAGTAAGAGTTAGGGAAATATGTCAGCGTTATAATCGTATGTTACAAACATAGCATATATATTTTATTTTAACTTTTTCTGTCGTTTTCCATAACTTCAGTAAGTTCATCTTCTCATAGTTATCAAATTTTTAATTTGGGTGCATGCATAATTTTATGGCATAAAGTATTTGAAGCCTGATGAAGATGACATGTCCAATCCCCTAAACATATATATAATAAATACTATATATTGTATATATTTGAAACATACAAAGATAGAAAATTTACGAAAACATGTAACACTGCAGTTTAATATTGTCATTATTTAGGTAAAAGTGTTAATATAGTCCTACAATTCTGGCTTACTCCCCGAAAGATCTTCGTGCTATAGTATAAAATGTAATTTTAAGTAGAACAATTTTATTTGTATACATTATAAAAATAGAGGCTTATTACTTTAATTTAATATAATCATAAAATATGAAAGATAACTCCTAAATTTGGTTACATGTGATTTAGCCTATTATATGTACGAGATCATAGCCTCGTATTAGGTACATGATCAGATTAAGAGTCAAATATCCAAGGTTGATAATTTTAGAGTTAAGACCAGTAATCAGTTAGAGCATTACTTTAATCAGAATATTTTTAATCAGAATGCTTACATAAAGACTTTCAACACATATTAGACCGCGAGCTTATGTTATGATATATTCTTTAAAAGAGAACAACAAGAGTCAAATTATTCAGTAATTCTAGAATCGAAGCCAATATAAACAGCGTGGATTTCTTATCATGTTTCAATAAAAATCTTTTTTATTTCTACTTTAATAACATTAATTTCATAAATCCCAGATTTCAAACTCACTTCATATAAGTGTACGAAAGCGCAATAGTATTCTTTAGCAAATCATAAAGAAACCTGGAGAACCCTCAGAAACTTTTTAACCCAGAATTTATGTTAGATCTGGTAATCTCAATATCTTTCCATCACTTTGGGATGTACATTATACAATGTACAAGACTCACTTCATAAAGTATTATTGAATATTTTGCAGCCGTTTTTTACCATATTTAGATGATTATCTATTATGTTAATAATGGATGTAGGATTTATAGTAATATAGATACATTGTACGTGTTATTAATTTGTATTTGGGAAATAAATATTATTCATTCATTCATTCATTCAATATACAGAGTATAGTTCATAAACCTCAATTTATAAATCACAGTAATTTATGTTAGATCTGGTAATCTCAATATCTTTCCATCACTTTGGGATGTACATTGTACAATGTACAAGACTCACTTCAATATACAGAGTATAGTTTATAAACCTCAATTTATAAATCACAGTAATTTATGTTAGATCTGGTAATCTCAATATCTTTCCATCACTTTGGGATGTACATTGTACAATGTACAGGACTCACTCCAATATACAGAGTATAGTTCATAAACCTCAATTTATAATTCACAGTAATTTATGTTAGATCTGGTAATCTCAATATGTTTCCATCACTTTGGGATGTACATAGTACAATGTACAATACTCACTCCAATATACAGAGTATAGTTCATAAACCTCAATTTATAAATCACAGTAATTTATGTTAGATCTGGTAATCTCAATATCTTTCCATCACTTTGGGATGTACATTGTACAATGTACAAGACTCACTTCAATATACAGAGTATAGTTTATAAACCTCAATTTATAAATCACAGTAATTTATGTTAGATCTGGTAATCTCAATATCTTTCCATCACTTTGGGATGTACATTGTACAATGTACAGGACTCACTCCAATATACAGAGTATAGTTCATAAACCTCAATTTATAATTCACAGTAATTTATGTTAGATCTGGTAATCTCAATATGTTTCCATCACTTTGGGATGTACATAGTACAATGTACAATACTCACTCCAATATACAGAGTATAGTTCATAAACCTCAATTTATAAATCACAGTAATTTATGTTAGATCTGGTAATCTCAATATGTTTCCATCACTTTGGGATGTACATAGTACAATGTACAATACTCACTCCAATATACAGAGTATAGTTCATAAACCTCAATTTATAAATCACAGTAATTTATGTTAGATCTGGTAATCTCAATATGTTTCCATCACTTTGGGATGTACATAGTACAATGTACAATACTCACTCCAATATACAGAGTATAGTTCATAAACCTCAATTTATAAATCACAGTAATTTATGTTAGATCTGGTTATCTCAATATCTTTCCATCACTTTGGGATGTACATTGTACAATGTACAATACTCACTCCAATATACAGAGTATAGTTCATAAACCTCAATTTATAAATCACAGTAATTTATGTTAGATCTGGTAATCTCAATATCTTTCCATCACTTTGGGATGTACATTGTACAATGTACAGGACTCACTCCAATATACAGAGTATAGTTCATAAACCTCAATTTATAATTCACAGTAATTTATGTTAGATCTGGTAATCTCAATATGTTTCCATCACTTTGGGATGTACATAGTACAATGTACAATACTCACTCCAATATACAGAGTATAGTTCATAAACCTCAATTTATAAATCACAGTAATTTACTGTGCAGGCATTTAAAACAAATATGAAATATTACTACATATTTCATATTTAACTACATATTGTTCAAAAGTTTGCGTGAACTGCTGTATATTACACAAAACAAAACTAGAAGAGTTTCTTCTGAAACATTTTATCAAATATCCATAAATGATTCAAGAGGAAAGATAGATAATCAGTGTATTCACTTAAAACACTTCCATAATATGCGAATAAATATTGGTGTAGATATTTCTTATACAACCCATTAAATTAGAACTAATGTACTGTAATTATTTTAATGTTGCGAGCAGTAAATTACTCATCTCATTTATTATGTTTAACTGACGGGAATCTGGTAAATTTAATAAATTTATATTGAGGTTGAAAGTATTCTTATTTATTAATTGTAAAGTATGAGAAGAATATAAAACAACTTGCCGACCACATGACGGTGAGTTATTACGAAGGTGATAATGCTAGAGCGACACGTCACTGATTTCTCCCGAGACACTGAGGCCAGTTATCCTGTCACGTGGTTCAGTATCCTCAGAATAATATCCTGATTCTGTCAACTAAGCTCTTCACTTTCACGCAGTAATATAAAGCATTCAATTTACATATTACAGGACAAAAGGCACTTTCTCTCTATTGAATATTAAAAAGGAATAATAAACAGTAAATAAAACGTTTTTAGCGTGTGTAATTGGCTGAGTTCTAGTGAATTGTATCACCTGAGTGAAAGGTAAATGTATTTCTGTATGTCTGTCCTCACGATATTTTCAGAACGAACTATATATTCTCACTTTGCATGAAGCTTCATTTCTATATGATAGTCATTGAGGTCGATGGTTGTGCATGACACTTCATGGGGTTCCCTGAGCACTTGTAAACGTTTTTACATTGGCTTTATGGGTAAAATGTTGGGAACGAGACAATGATATATGTAATCACATGACATTTGACATGTGATAATTGGCTGAGTTCTAGTGAATTGTATCACCTGAGTGAAAGGTAAATGTATTTCTGTATGTCTGTCCGCACGATATTTGCAGAACGAACTATATATTCTCACTTTGCATGAAGCTTCATTTCTATATGATAGTCATTGAGGTCGATGGTTGTGCATGACACTTCATGGGGTTCCCTGAGCACTTGTAAACGTTTTTACATTGGCTTTATGGGTAAAATGTTG
Organism: Homalodisca vitripennis; assembly: GCF_021130785.1. Lineage (NCBI taxonomy): Eukaryota > Metazoa > Arthropoda > Insecta > Hemiptera > Cicadellidae > Homalodisca > Homalodisca vitripennis. The sequence goes on from NC_060209.1 coordinate 4,178,041, forward strand.
GGAACGAGACAATGATATATGTAATCACATGACATTTGACATGTGATAATTGGCTGAGTTCTAGTGAATTGTATCACCTGAGTGAAAGGTAAATGTATTTCTGTATGTCTGTCCGCACGATATTTGCAGAACGAACTATATATTCTCACTTTGCATGAAGCTTCATTTCTATATGATAGTCATTGAGGTCGATGGTTGTGCATGACACTTCATGGGGTTCCCTGAGCACTTGTAAACGTTTTTACATTGGCTTTATGGGTAAAATGTTGGGAACGAGACAATGATATATGTAATCACATGACATTTGACATGTGATAATTGGCTGAGTTCTAGTGAATTGTATCACCTGAGTGAAAGGTAAATGTATTTCTGTATGTCTGTCCGCACGATATTTGCAGAACGAACTATATATTCTCACTTTGCATGAAGCTTCATTTCTATATGATAGTCATTGAGGTCGATGGTTTTGGATGACACTTCATGGGGTTCCCTGAGCACTTGTAAACGTTTTTACATTGGCTTTATGGGTAAAATGTTGGGAACGAGACAATGATATATGTAATCACATGACGTTTGACATGTTATAATTGGCGGATCGGTTCATAAGACTTTCGTGACATTTTATCTGGTCCTTCCGTACTCCTTTGTTTCGGTATATTTGTATATAGAAAAGGTTATACTACTTTTTATATACATTATATCATATAATAATTTAATACATTATACAACATTGTATAAAATCCTTTATACATTGTATAAAGGATTATTTCAAATTTATAGGTCAATTACTCTTCAGTATCACCCTGAACAATATAAGCTTTGTTAACGCTCAGTTAAATCTCATGGACGAACATACACCATCACTGAACTCAGTGTTACAAAATAAAGCGTCTGAACATTTGAAGATTTGTAGGCCTGTTCTGTGCGGACACGTATATAATTGATTTATTTCAATCCCTCTAGTGATAACCTTCGCTATCTCTCAGGCAAACACAATTGTCAAAAAAACCGTATATAAACTGTTAGGGATATTTTATAATATATACTTAGAATGAATTGACGTTACTTGCGTGTTAGTAAAGCAATACATACCAATGGTTGTATAAATTACGTAGAGAAATGTTCTTTCCCACTCTTTACAACCAACCCCAACTGGCAGTGAGAAACGATTCATGTTTCTAGAAATTTAGTTCAGTACTATTTAACACTCTTAATGCTCCATCATTCACACTCAGTTTATTGTTAATCCGTTACTAAAATAACTAGAATAATACAGTTTAGATTTCAGTAATAAAAATGTTTATTATTATCTAATAATAGGTATTTGTTTCAAATCATGGTTTAATTTTCGTTCTGATATTGCAATCACTTGCCCACAAAAACACACGTAGTTGTTTTAATTTTCTTTCATTGACACCCTTTCTAAGAACTCTTTAAAATAACTAAAACCCAGCAACCTGTGTATTCAAGATACCATTAAGCACCTAATACAATCATTGTGGAATATTGAAGATTGTTAATCTTTAAAGGGTTGCTCATATAAGCATGACGTACATAATTATAGAGGCACGACAAACACATGTCAATAACTGTCAGCCGGAGACTCGGCTTGCATCGTCTGAAACTCAATCACAAGTTCGAGAAGTAATTTTAGCGACTATAGAAATAAAACTTGGTGAGAAGTTCTGCAAAAGTCCATTCACTTTGAGTGCTTTGTCTCTAATCCCACACAGGAGCTACAAGTTAACGTAATGTTAACTACGTTACCGGCACAGAATAAATCGATAGTTAAATTGATGCTTTAAAATAATACTACCATTATGAAAAGTTTAAGCTTATATTAATTAAAAAGGAAACAACAAGGTAGCTGACTATAATATTTGTGTAATTTGTGAATGTTTGTTCAATGAATTATTTAGTAACTGGAGTCTAAGATTCATCGGGATAACATTATGGATTGTTGATTCAGTTTGACTGTAAAACCTTTTTCCCCGTTTCTGTAAAAATCTACATAGTAATGGTTTATAGACCATGTACATAGTGACAAATTGTGCTATAAAAACCTGGCTGAAATTTAGATCAGAGTTTGTAAGAAAAGAATCCTAAGAGTTGTTGATTCCTTATATTACTGTAGGAAATCACCGCCTAAGATAGTGAATAGTTTATAGTCACATCTTTATTGCAGCGGTCACAATTGTACAGCAACAGTCATGTTACAACAACTTGACCTATAATTTGGACTTCTGTAGAACAATTCTATCACACAAACATTTTGTTCATTTTCATTCATTCATCGCCAATTACTCCCACTTCAATCCGGGATCATACTGATTATCATATGGTCTCCCAGTTTATTTCAAAAATTCGTCCACATTATAAAATGTTTACAACGCTAAACAGCTTTTAAAAGTCTCAAGGGAGCGTTAGGGTATTTTCTATACCCTGCGAGGGCAAGCGATCATGAATCGACGTCCTGTGTCTGGCAGCCCGGCCGTTCTACCTGCCTCTAGTCGGGTGCGAATGTGTGTCTCGGTTTTAATATTAACTAGAACAAGGAATGTTGTTAAAGCATGTTAATATTTGGCCAAATTCCTCTTGAAAGAATATATAGTTTAACACAGACATGAGAACGAATGTAACAAGCGTCTTCGAGAAAGTCTTTTACAAGCTAATGTCAAACTCAGTATTTGGTAAATCTATTAAAAATTTAAGAAATAGATGTGATATCAAACTGGGAAGAAAAATTTTGAAGGGAGCAAGCGAAGAAATCAAACTTTAATTGCTTCAACATTGTTGCTGATAATTTTATTGCAAGCCACATGTACAAGCAAAAGGTTAAGTTTAATAAACCAATCGACATAGGATTTTAAGTTTTACATCTTTCAAAATTATTAATTTACCAGTTTGACTATGATAAATATAAAAATTGTGATGCAGATTTGAGCCTCTGTTACATGGGTAAAGGCTCTTATTTCCTTAAAATGTCGAAATATCCTTATAAAAGTATTAAAGAAAATTTGACTGAGTTTAATGTCTAAGTACTAAAAATAAGAAAGTAATAGGAAAATTTAAAGACGATCTAAATTAGGAGATACTACGTGAATTTCGTGGATTACGATTTAAAACGTACTTGTATAAATATCTTGATAAAAACTGTAAACAAATCAAAATAATTATGAGATGTGCTGTAGATAAACAATAAAAATAGAAATTTTAAAGAGATACTTATTCGAAACTGCTAGAGAATTTAGATAAATTAATCTTATAAAGAGCTATGAATACTAATTTTATACAGTAACAATGAACAATGCTCAAAAAATAATAAATTGTCTTAGAAAACATGATCGATGCTGTATCATATGGCTACAAAAATGAAGGAACACGTGATATTTTATTCGCTTAAACAAAGTAGCAAACTTTACATGAAAATTCTCTTAAAATCCATGAAAGTCTGTTAAAACAACAGAATAATCAACGAAAAAATCTTTCAAGAATATTCCCAAAAACTAATAAAAATCAATGAAAAGAAATCTGTCACCACTAACCCCGTAATATATGGTATAAACATGTTGTACCGTTATTTAGTTGTATGTTATATAATACATAATTTCAAAACTCTATTACTCGTTACTGTAAGTATTTCGATATAATTCGAAACTCGATTAACTCGATATAAATAAGTATTTTATTGAAATGGGGTGTGGAAAAGAAGTAAGTGCCGAAAAAATTGCCTTCTTTAAGGAAAACAGGCAAGTCAGGGAAAATCAGCAATGAATGAAATCAAATCAAAAAGCAGTAGGGAGTGATGAAATTTCAATAGATATGATCAAGGCTGTGAGTCCGTATGCCATAGAGGCCATTACACATTTGATAAATAAGTCATTAATAAATGAGATTTTTCCTGAAAACTGGAAAATTATTCTTGTACACCCTTTGCCAAAGGTGGCAGCCCCTAAATGTGTTGAACAGTTAAGGCCCATATCGATATTACCCGCAATATCCAAGATTCTCGAGAAAATTGTAACAAGACAAATTGTTAATTATATGGAAAGAGAAAACATTTTGCCAAAAACACAATCTGGTTTTAGGAAAAGCCACAGCACGTGCCCTGCCCTGGTAAAGTTATTCAGTGATCTGATCGTTGAAAGAGACCAAGGAAGATATAGCTCAGTTGTAATGCTTGACTATTCACAAGTATTTGATTCAATAAATCATGAACTGCTGGTGGCGAAGATGCATTATTATGGATTTGGCAAAAGTGTAATAGATTGGGTCAAATCATATCTAGATGATAGGAGCCAGAATACAAAGTTAGGAGCTGAGGCATCCGCTGTCTTGTTTAAACGTAGAGGTGTACCTCAGGGAAGTTGTTTGGGCCCAATTCTTTTCAACCTGTACACATCAGATTTTCCTTCATGTGTGCAAAACAGTGGATTACACCTATATGCAGATGACTCACAATTGCACTTGTCATATGCACCTGGCAACAATGAAGAGGCGTTTCTGAGAATTAACTCTGATCTAGAGAGAATCAGCCAGTGGTCGCATGACAATGGCCTCAAACTCAACGTTAGCAAGTGCACTGTGATTCATCTTACCCCACACAACCTTGTAGAGGCCCTTAGAGACAGGGGTCTGAGAGTCACGATCGGTGGCGAGAGTTTGGCTGTTTGTAAGAGCGTGAAGACTCTCGGCGTAGTGCTGGATGGGGACCTTACGTTCTCCAGCGTGGCATTGGCAGGTTAAGGGGTCTGCAAGGCTGCAATTAATGCAGGCTTTCGTGTTCTCTGTATTTTACTATTGTTATCCTTCTTATGGCAACAGTATCTCGAAGGGAGACCAGAAGCGAATCCAGAAGCTTAAAAATTCCGCAATTCGTCTTGTTTTCAAATTGAAATGCTTTGATCATGTTTCTCCTTATCGAGATGCTGTTGGCCTATTGCCGATGGAAACTGTGTGCAGGATACAGACCTGTATTTTAATTCACAAAGTTCTGTCTGACGGAGAGCCACAGTACTTAAGCGGGAGGCTCTCATACCGGGAGGAGGTTTCAAAATACAGAGGCCGTAAAACGAGATTCATTTAGAATAAATGTAAAGGATTTTTATAAAAATAGTCATGTAGTTTAAGTTAGTTCATTATTTAGTTACTGTTAAGTTTAGTGTGTACTTGATAAATATTGTTTGTTGCGCCAATTTTAAATATTTATAAGGATTGACCTAAGTTATTCTGAAAAACAGTCTTGTACTGAGAAACGCTTGGAAATGAAAGGCATTTTTATTTATTTTACTGGTTAATATAAGTTACATCCGATGTTCTTGGAACTAAATTCTTGGCGGATTATAACCTAATTCTTTGTTTGAAGGTTATTTTTGACGATGGAAGGATTGTGAAGGAAACATGATTTTTCCGGACATTTGCCATCGTTCAGTGAAACAATAAATCAGTAACACTACGTTTCGAGATTTGCAATCTGATCTCTTCTTCAGGTAAAGAACTAACCTCATACATAATATTACAAACTAGGTTAAAATAAACAAATCTTACCAAAGCGTTGTGGCACGCCTAAGTCAGGAATCACAACCTACATGTTGTTTGTCAACTTCACTAACTCTATAAACATGCACTTAATAAAAAACTATACAAAACACATCATTAAAACTGAACTACGGAATACAGGTCACAATGCGTCTTCATTCGTCTACTAACCACCTACATGCACAGGCAATATATTATTTTATTTTTAACTTCTAGAAACGGTGTTTTTCTGCTTATTTGAAACAATTAAACTATAAGTAAACTTTACAAATCGAGTATTAATTACCTTGACCTCAGCGTTATCCAACCCTAAGTGTTTCATCCATTCGGTAAAATTTTAAATTACTAAGAAATAACCGGAAGTTTTCGGTTACTTTTTGGACGTTAAAAACATGTAATTTTTGATAAAAATGCTTATTTACAAAAACGATTAAGTGTCTTATTACTTGGACTGGTACATACGGTTTTTTCTGTTCTGAGTTCGAGAGTTATTTCAATTTTCTCTGTGACACAAACCCTTTCCACCATAGTTACGTTATGTATAGACAGTTCGGTTGTTCCACCGGATTATAGATCGTGTTTAAAATATCGTTGTGGAATCTGCTAATTTCATGTCAATTTAAAGAGTACATTTTGAGCTTCTCCGTCGCTTACTTATTTCGGTCTCTTCAGGAACATGGGTCCAGATTCCAGGAGTCAAGTCTGAGACGACGTCAAATTCCAGACGCTGCAATAAGAGGAAGGTGAGCTGGAGCTAAAGCCAACATCACCTTTCCCCTTTGCTGTGCTTACTATACAATAAAGAAGATTTTCAATACCAACTCCCCCAAATCATAAAAAATTAATTCAATATGTCACTGTAAGACGATGAAAATTTTTACGTTAACGTCAAAAATACCACTCATTCCACCAGTTATATCGTTGCAGCGTCAATAATCTGAGTGGAATGTTCACGCTCGTAATGCAGCCATATTCAGGTATGTATGCCACTTCACGTTTCTCATTTGAGTACTTCAATACTGAAGTGAACTATTGAAGTACTTCAGTGAGAAATGTGAAGCCCATAGTACTATATTAATAATAAACATAATTTAAATTTTCACCAATTTGAAGTTTTTAAAAATCCACTTCTGAAAATACAGATACAAACCTTTCAAACATAAATTAAGAGAAAATGTATCTCGAAGATGAATAAGAAGATGATACAGAGCGGTCCCCGAGTGGTAGCTGACCAGACAAGGTTTTTCTACATTTTCCGGTTAATCACTTAAGAAACACCTCACTGCCTCTGGTTTAATCACTTAAGAAACACCTCACTGCCTCTGGTTTAATCACTTAAGAAACACCTCACTGCCTCTGGTTTAATCACTTAAGAAACACCTCACTGCCTCTGGTTTAATCACTTAAGAAACACCTCACTGCCTCTGGTTTAATCACTTAAGAAACACTTCACTGCCTCTGGTTTAATCACTTAAGAAACACCTCACTGCCTCTGGTTTTTTTAAAGTTGTCTTCGCGTATGATACATGTTTCAATTACACGTTCAAAACTCGAGTTCGAAGTAAACTTTGTATATCCGGTAAGGTGCAGTTTCATGTGCTCTGAAATTAACTGTTGAAAAAACCGTTTCCGTCATGCCTTCAGACACCCAGTTAAAGGACTGGATAGTAAAAATATATAACTTAAGAGTACAAAGTAAAAATTTTACTGCAACTAAGAAATTCTGCTTTAAAATTTGCCTTGTCACAAAGATCCTCTTTAAATAAGACGGTGTTATTGGGTTGCTAAGGTTAATCGTACAAATATTAAGATTAGAGATATTACGAACAGTTAAACAAATTGACGACAAAAACAATTTATAGTTTATGAAATCAAATGGATCATGTAATATTACTGTGTAATAGAACAGAAATTGGAAAAAATATTGAAAGAAATAATAGTTTTGTAATATATGGAACTATGCAACCCATGTTTGTAAATGTTTTAGCTGTAATTAGTTGAACATAACTCATAACAATAACATATAAACAATGGTGCTATAACCCAAAATCTTTTCGTTGTTTGTGGAAGTTAAAAATATGTAATTATTGTTAAAAATCTTGATTTAGAAAAAAAGATTAGAGTGTGTTATAATTGGACTGGTGCATACCTTATTTCTGTTTTCTGAGTTCCAGTGTTATTTCAGTTTTCTCTGTGAGCATCCGCTAGTAATAGTGAAGTAAGAGGCAGTAGTGTACATGTTCTGTCAACATTAACCAAGTAAGATACCTACCGTTCGTTATTTCTGTTAGTAATTCACAAATAAATATTAATTCAGAGTCCATTAATCTTTTTACTTGCTCTATTTATAACTAATTTATATTAAGCAAAAAGCCACGGGGCGGTGTTATTTGCAGAGTAAGTTACAAGAGTACAAGGTACTTACGGAAAACATTTTTATTATTCTAAATTCGAGAGGGGATTGATTACCAACTATTGTCTTTTCTTTTTACTTCAGAATATACGTGTGAGTATTGTATATACAATATTTTGTGGCAGAGATGCATTAGTTTTTTAACATTAAGAGAGGATGCCTTTTAATCCTCGAAGCATAATGTCATATTGTTTGTAACATGTAACTATGGAAAACGGCCAAAAGAATATTATCCATTTATTTATCCAATCTTATTAATAAACTTTAAACAAAGAAGAATATTTTAAACAATGTTTAGTTCCAATTATTAGAAGTCGATAATTATATTATTATTATAATTTCCTTCTTGCAATAACGTTATTTATATACATACATACACGTGCGCGCGCGCGCGCGTGTGTGTGTGTGTGTGTGTGTGTGTGTGTGTGTGTGTGTGTGTATTTTGATATGTGTAGTATTTGATATACATCAGTTGAAATACAATAAAACAATAATTGTAACTAATATTTACCCATTATTGATGTAATTATACATTAATAATTCATTTATTGTTTGTTAGATTGACTTATTTATCATCAAACCCTATTGAAATTAGCCTATTTTACCTCATTGGTAAAAGAAAAGTATTGCATACGTACATTCCATTTATCAGTTTTTCATATTTTTATAATATAATACGTTTGAGAGTAAAACATGGCCAATATTAGGAAACTTAATTTAGATTAATATCAGTAATTATTAGTTTTTCAAACTTTCAAAATCAAATACATAGAAAATGGTGTAAGTTTAAGTGTTTGTATATAGTCCCCTTTCCGAAATGTATAAATTTATAGGACCAAACTCATTGCATGACTTTCTAGTGAGGACAATGACAATTATTGCTGGTTTTATGGTTGCAATAGAAAATACAATGAATAATATTGAAAATAATTAATATCGACTAACTGAGAGGGTAAAACTGGTTATTTATTATTCAACAGACTGCTCTTTAGGCGTAGGCTTTTACAATATTAGCCAGTTCATTCAAGCTGTCGGACATTTATTTCTAGGCAAATAAATGTCCACTAAGTCAGCTAATAAATTATGAAACGCCGAACCCATTTTAGGTTACGGGCTTGGCAGTTAGCTAACAATGCGAGCCTTTATAACAGCTGTTGTAGCACATCCATATAACATATAACATTTATTTTTCTGATTTTTATTGTGATTTTGCTTTCGTATAAAAACTAATGTGGTAAAAAAATTAAAACTTTTAATGAACAATATAAACAAAATTTTTAATTTACATGATTTTGAAATATTCTGACAATAGATTTATCATAATTAATTATTTAATATTATTATTACAAAATTAATTAGAACCTTGACTCTGTAAGAAACCAATCAATATTGTATACAAGTTTTATACAATTCGAAACAATTGTATTTATCAGATTATGTTCAACATTGGTTTAATGTATGTTCTGAACACTTCATAGGCCTACCTCAGACGGAAAATGTGCATAACGTGTGTTGTATCGTAATGGTGAAACCAATTAGAAAATCAAGACATGCCCCACAAGAGTGACTTTTTCACATTCTGCCAATATTTGAAAATCTATTCTACATTCTTTTTTATTCGTTGTATATTAAATATTTTTAAAACTTCTCTTCTTATTCTTTGTTTACAATGAAATTGTACAAGTACTTTTGTATATTAATACTTTTTAAGCTGTCTATAGCAGTTGATAATTAATCTAAATGTTAAGTTTATACAGGATAGTTGCGAAATCGATAGTGTAAGAGTAAACATATGAAAAATTGCTATGAGTGTTAAAACGATTAAAAAAAAGCCGACGGAATTATATAAATAGGTTTAAGAGAGATAATCTCTTAAAATATACGTACTTGTAGAAGACTTTGTTGTGTTTATATTTTTGCACATATAGTATTTAGTATTCGGTTAGCAAGTGTTCGACAATGAGCAGTTGCTCAAGGAATACGGTATTGTAATGCTATCAAAGGGGTTGCAGTAGAACTGACAAAAACAACTTTCTTCATACATTTCATCGTCATTTTGGAAAACTATCTTTATTCCTGGTTAAAAAACACATGATTCCTCAGATTCATCCAAAGGTATCATCATTTACTTTAGAAAAGGATGTTTCAGCATGTATTTCAATTTGTAAGTACGAGGGTTATCCAGAAAATAACGGACGTTTTTAAAGTAATAAATTAACCAACTGAAATAGGTACATTTTATTGCATACATTTAAGAGTAGCACTCTATTTCTCAAGGTAATATCTGTTGCGTGAATTCAGATACGTATCATAAAGCGACACAGGTTTTTCGATTCCAGGTTTGTAGAAACCTGCCGCCTGAGATCTTAAGCACTGATTAACGCCAGCGTGAAGTTCAGTGTCGCTATCGAAGCGCTGCGTTGCGAACCTTCAGGTCTTCATCGCTGGAAAGAGGTGGAAGTCGCTTGGTGCCAGATCTGGGCTATAAGGCGGATTATAATGTGTGTGCCCTATACCACAGACTGCTTTTTTTCACGATTGACATCCTTCACCTACTTTTTATCACTAGTAACGATACGATCGAGAAGTTCGTTACCATGTTTGTCATATTCATAAAGTCTTTGTTTTCTGTGATCTTCAGTAATGTTCCGAGAGTTCAGTCATTGTGAATCGGCGATTTTCATTAACTTTCTCATTGATTTTCAACATCAAATTTTGAGTCACTAGGCTAGGCCGACCGCTAAGACTATTGTCATGAATATTGATGCGGCAATTTTTAAAATCAATACACCTCTGGCTTACTCTGCTTTCACTCATTATTCCATTTCCATAAACTTCACACAGTTACGATAGATTTCAATTGGTTTATTGGTTATCCAACAAAAACCTAATCACTGAAAGCACTTCACAAGTGGCGGAATTTTCAATTGCAGCAGACATTTTAATTAATCACAGTGAGAAAACTAAAAGAAATGAAGACCGCGCGTGCCTACTGCTCGATGCGTACTGAACGCCAGTGTTTTGACACCAGGATGGCTTCTGTAGCCCCACCCACTGCCGCACCACGCATAAACGCATAAATTTATGTTACAGTACTTTCTGGATAGCCCTCGTAATATCCATTAAACATATTCTGTGAGTTTGTGTAAAATATTGAGTGTGTTTACAAAATATCTGGCTTTAGTGTACTTCTATTATTATTGATGATAATAAAAACATACCGTAATTATTATTTTTGTCCCACACATTACAATAAAATATCATTTTAATTCATCGTAGGTAAAAGTGTAGTTAGAATATTTAAATTAATACAATGCGTTAATATTAGCAAATTAACGTTTCTCTTTCAATAAAACATGTACACTATGAGTAAATCTGGATTTTTATCAAATGTTATTGAAAATTCTTGGAAGAGTAGAAAAGGATTTATTCCCAAGAAATCGTAAATTTTATTACAACCGTGTATATAGTCTTATATAAAAAATATTAAATACTGTACAAATTATTTAACAAGCCTCCCAGCGTGATAAATAAAATATTTCCACTTAAGGCCACTGACTAATATGCGCCCCTCCCCCTCCCACAACCTATAAACCCATACCACCAGCCATCCCGTACAGTTATATAGTTGAAACATGTTATATATTTATTCTTCTATTTCACATACGCACATTACGATGTAATCATTTCAATAAAAAATTGCTATCAATTCATAATAAAAACTTAAAAAGTAGTTTGTGTCACAGAAAAAGTTTTCTTTATCCTTCCCCGCTTTATAGGTAAACCTCTCCTCACTAAGATTGTTTGTTCCTTCGACCCCAACCCCATTGTTGTTACCCTTGGCTCCCAGACAATACAACTCCCAGCTGTAGTCTGGCGCCGTTATTTCAGGGTTTTCTATCTCATACTGAAATACGAGATAACTTTGTAAAGCAATTTTTATATTCATCAGAAGTTTCTTCCTAAACTATTAGAATTAGGGTTTAGGAAATACATTACATTAATATTTAAGCCTAGAAACCCCTTATTTGTATGCAAAAGTAAAAATAAAACTATAATATTGTAATATTCGGGTTGTAGGCTATAAGAAAATGAGTAAACATATTATTTTTAGAAGCGTGATCAGATATATTTTCTGCAAATTACCTACACATGTGAAGAAGTTATTTTGTGGGATTGATTGTTTTATAAAAGCTCAAAAATTAAAGTTAAAAACATGTAATGTAAACTTCATAGTAAAAAGTAGTAAAGAGCATACATATTTTTAAATTTAATAGATTGGTTGACTGGGCAAAAATTGAAAAGTTGAAAATATAAATACTGGATCGGCAGCGATAGGGTTAAAATACCGTTCGGCAGCGGAGCACAGACAGTATAATGGTTAAACTCTCGGACACGTTAACCGTGGGGAGAATTATCCGAGAAAAATGTCTTTTATAATGAGATTGGTTATACTCACAGGTGGGCGCACTTCCTTTATGTTCAAAAATAAGAATCATATGCTGGAATAAATGATTCCGAATGTTGCGACTGACATTTTAAATAGGATGGAAGTAAAATAAAAATGTATTCTGTGCATCGATACTTGGCTTTGGGGATCAAGTGAAAATGCTTAAATGGTACTGAGAAGACTAAAAATAAATTGGGAAGGTAGAAGGAAGAACATTCTTCTTGTAAATCCTTGGCTTGAATTAAGATATCGTCATAAGAAACATCAAGCGGTTAGGGGCCGGGGTATACGAATAGTTTTTTTTTTTTTTTTTTTGCTTTAATATTATATTTACGATATATTTGTAGACAATGGTTCATATTTGGGACATAGTCTGTGTCACTGGTCTATAACTGACGTAACAACTGTGTATGTACTGTGGTATTAAATAAACCATGCTAGAAGCTGATGTTAACCAACCAATCACAAATTTGTTACTTGTTTCTGTATTGAAACTAGGTAAGTTAATAAATTTTACTACCTTTAAAACAACAAAGAACATGAAGTTCTTAGGCTAAGCAAACTCGTAAGTAAACGACTTATTTTCTAACATTACAAGTCATACTCAAAGGTATATGTAGGTTCGAACCTCAGCATTATAAATGCTAAGATGAGTTGCTATCTCCATCTTGGTAGCTATGAGGACCAGCTAGGAGCTAGACACCTGACAACACCTGACAAATCATGATAAACGATATTGTTGCTTAATATTATTTGGATACAAACGTGTCCTTAAACACAAGATTTTAATCATTTAGACTGAAAAATGATTTAATGTCTAATACATATGTCCCTCTAAGTCCAACCCCTCGTCCTCGTCGTGAGGGACGGGCAACGGCTCAAAGAGACGGCTAACGGGGCTCTGGTGAAGCTACGTCAGGTCTAGCAAGCCGGTAGTGGATAAAACTTGCTTTCAAAAATAAGAACAGCCTCGGAAAGGATGGAAATTTACGGCAACGACCCGGCAATTGTTTAAGGTTAAGATTTGGTACAATAAATGTTGTGACGCTTAGGAACAAGTTAGAAGAGGTAGTAGAGATGATGAAGAGAAGAAGAATAAACATAATGGGAATCAGTGAAACAAAGTGGAAAGGTAGTGGAAGTAGAGAAGTGGGACAGGGATACAGGATTTGGTGGTCTGGAGGAGAAATTGGAAGAAGAAATGGAGTAGCTATAGTCATGGACAAAAAGATGACAAGCAGAGTGATGAAAGTGGATGTGGTAAGTGAAAGAATTATTAAGGTTACGGTCAGAATGGAGGGGGAGATAATGGACATAATACAGGTATACGCACCACAAACAGGATGCACGGACGATGAGAAGAGAGAGTTTGAAGAGGATCTGGAAAGACAAGTAAAAGAAGAGAGAACAATAATAATTGGGGATTTTAACGCACAAGTGGGTAAGTTTAGACAAGGATATGAAGAGGTAATGGGATGTTATGGAGTAGGAACAAGGAATTTAGAAGGAGAAAATTTACTGGATTTTTGTTTAAGAAATGATATAGTGATAGGGAACACCTGGAACAAGAAAAGGGATAGCCACAAATACACAAGATACAATTGGAATGGTGAACAGCCAAGTTTAATAGATTATATATTAGTGAGGAAATGCCTGCAGCCATACATGGCAGATGTAAAAGTTATACCCAGTGAAAGTATGGGAGGAGATCACAGGCTGGTGGTAGCTGATTTTCAAAGAATGAGGTTTGGAAAGGATACATGCAAAAGACTAACAAGAATCAAGACATGGAAGTTAAAAGATACGAAAGTTAGAGAGGAGTTTGTAAATAACATTAGAGGAACGATACCCAAGGGGGAGGTCAAAACAGGAGAGGAGGAATGGACAAATTTCAAGAATGCTATAGTCAAAGCTGCAGAAGAAACATGTGGACGAACTTCAGGTAAAAGAAGGGATAAAGAGACCCCTTGGTGGAATGAAAGAATTGCTGAAGCAGTTAAAAACAAAAATAGAGCTTGGCGAGAATGGTTTAAGGATAGGTCAAATGAAAAGAGGGATAAATGGAAGAGACTTGCAAGGGCATCAGCAAAGATGATGAAGGAGGCAAAGGAGAGGACATGGAAGGATTTTGAAGAAAACTGAAATCAAACTTCAAAGGAAATAAGAAGATTTTTTATGGGGTGATAAGGAACAAGACGAAACCTAAAGAAATGTTGACTAAGGTGGTGGATGTTTCAGGGGAAATCAAATGGGAGGAGAAAGAGGTTTTGAAGACGTGGAAAGAGTATTTTAAGGAACTACTGGAAGGAACAGAAAATGAAGAGGAAAGAAGAGATATGACAGAGGAGACAGAAGATGAAGAGGATTTTAGTATGTGCGAATTGGAAAAAGCGGTTAAAGAGATGAAAGAGGGGAAATCTGCGGGAATAGACGAGCTGACGGCTGAGATGATAAAGGCGGCGGGCCCATTGGGAATTCAATGGTTGTACAGAGTGGTGAGAGTGATTTGGAAGGAAAAGAAGATACCAGAAGACTGGAAAATGGGAATAATAGTGCCGATTTTTAAGAAAGGCAATAAGCAAAAATGCGAGAATTACAGGGGAATAACTTTGTTGTGCCATACACAAAACATTTATGAAAAAATACTGTTGCAGAAAATTAGACCAGTACTGGAAGAAACAGGAAGAGAGGAGCAATGTGGTTTTAGGAAAGGTAGGTCAACGGTGGATGCTATTTTTGTGATGAGACAAGTGTTAGAAAAGAGGTGGGAATACGGAAAAGATACAATGGTAGCGTTTATAGACCTACAGAAGGCATATGATAAGGTACTGAGAGAAAGGATATGGGAGAGTATGAGAAAGAGAGGATTGCGTGAGGGAATAGTAGAAAGAATAAAGAACCTGTACGGCATATGTAAAAACAGGGTAAGAATTGAAGAAAAATATACAGATACTTTTAAAACAGAGAGAGGAGTAAGGCAGGGAAGCATATTGTCACCTTTCCTTTTCAATATTATAATGGATGAAATTATTCTAGAAGTACAAGGAAACAGAGGAGCAGAAGAACTTAAGACAATAGCATATGCGGATGACATAATGATATGGGAAAATAGGGAAGAAGAGTTAGAACGAGAGTTAAACAAATGGGCAAAAGTGGCGAAGAAATATGGTTTAGAGATGAACATACAAAAATGTAAAGTAATGAAAGTAGAGAGAAGGGATGGAAATAACAAAGACGTGTTAGTTGAAGGAAAAAGACTTGAAAAGGTGAAGGAATTCTGTTATTTAGGAAGTATCATAAAAGATAGGGGCACAATAAGAGAAGAGATAGGAAACAGAATATGGAAGAGTGGAAAGTTTTTCAATATGCTGAAGAAGATTGTGTGGAGTTGGAACATTGGGAAAGAATCAAAAGTATTGATGTATAAATCTTATTTCCAACCAATTTTATTATATGGAGCAGAGACGTGGACGTGGACTAAAAATGATTTAAGCAGATTGCAAGCTGCAGAAATGAGATTTTTAAGAGGGATAGAGAAGACTACAAGAAGAGATAGAATAAGGAACGAAATAACTAGAGAAAGATTGAAGGTAGTTTCACTGCAAGAGACAATGGAAGGAAGAAGAATACAGTGGATGGGGCATGTGAAGAGGATGGGAGATAATAGAATGCCTAGAATAGCACTGGAGAAGGAGGAAGGAGGAAGAAGACCAAGAGGAAGACCGAGAGGAAGATGGGAGGACCAAGTGTGGAAAGACATAGAGAGAAGGGGACTACAGAAAATACAGGTGGATGAAGAGGAGACCTGGAACGATAGACTAAAGTGGAGGAGGCTGTGTACGACGACCCGTGAGAACGGAAACGTCTGACGATGATGATGATGATGATGACATAAATGTCATATTCGAACAATAAAAATTTATAACATATTGCAACACTGACAGGATACATGACATATTATTGGTTAGGCATATTTTAAAGTAATTGCGTAATATATAAACATAACTGTAAATTTTCACGTGTTATTTTGAACAAATTACAACCATACCAATTACAAATAATTAACTATTATGTTTGTATACTAGCATTACACAAATATAAGGTCTGCAATTAGCAGTGGTACTTACAATGCACAGATAGTTTTTTCGTTGTGGTACCGCTGATAAAGGGGATAATGGCTGTGAACTTTTCTAGGTTATATCATAACGCAGCAGTCAACCTATCCTTATTATACATCGTTACACATCGAGCAGTTACAGTTGACAACAGTTGATTGGATACAGAATTGTGTATTTATGCAATTAATTTAAGATAAAATTATAAATATTCTACCGGTTGGTATTCAGTTGATGAATATGACTTAATATCCAACAACTCCCAAATGTGCTGCAAAACTGGATGAGGTATGGACATGAAGAAATCTTTAATTTCAATTACTGGGCTTAGGGATTTTTGTGAAAAGGTTTTCCGATCTGTCAAGTTTTACTGATATATCTCTTATGCGAAATCGTAAACTTTTGTTTCTGGTGCAATGACAAAAGTCTGAACAAGGTTGCAGCATCAATATATATTAATGGATATACGTTGCACATTAGGGACACCAGCCAATAATCTTTACTTTTTAGTGACGTATGACGTCATCACACACTAAACTTTACTCTGACGTTTCTATTAGAGGCTTGACAATTACGGACCTTATGGAAGTAAGCGTATTGTGGTTACGAGGTATAAACTTTCCCCGGTTACCAAAGTTGGTAATATAACAACGAAATTTTATCATTCAGATTCACTCTGGAAAGCCATGCTTTTGCTTCAGCATCATAATGTGGACTATAGAGATAGTATGGACGAGGTCAATGCCTAACTTCAATTATAAGATATGTTTTGTACTTCGGGTAAGTATTTTGATTTTTATCCTTCAAAATACATCGACTTCCATGCGTAGTGAACGGAATACCGAATCAGGAAATTTAATGATTTAACAATTACGATCACTGACTTTTGGGACGAAAAGAATCCACATATTGAGGCACTAGTGCCTTTTTTAGAAGTAAACTCCCGGATATGCCCTGCTACGGGTTTCTGACTGACAACCGTTAACTCTATAGATGCTGGAGACACATCTAAATATTCAGGAACGATTAACTTACGCTATCCATGTAAGAAGCGATGAACTTCAGATATGCTCTATCCTTTTTAAAACAAAGTAGAGTCACAATTAACTACAAATGGTTAAATTCTGTCTTTAAAATGCAATCATGAACGGATCTGTTCCATAGTTTTATAAATAAACAATTAAGTATAAAATAATCACGTTTTTGTGTGATGGTTTGTAATCGATATGGTTATGTGAACAGTTGCTAAAAATTAAAAATTAGATAAAATGTTTTTCACATACAAGTGACACTATTCAAAACTTTCTTCTCAAAACACTCATTAACGAAAATGTGTGAATGGAGAGTGAAATATAAATACTTAAAAGGTTATATTAAAGACTCCTTGAAATCATTAAAACACTATATGCTGGATTTTTCCATTTTTAAAACTTTAAATCTTTCTTCCTAAGAACATTGAGGAAGAATCTTCCAAAGTACTGCACAAAAAGGAGAAAAAGTTACCATCACAATGACATGGCAAATCTCCTTAGCGTCTGAATGTGGAGGAAAACTCCTGATACCTCTATTCTACGGGGATCCATGCAGACACATGTAGAGGATACCAGATGAGCCACAATTTACATCTCAGGTTCAACAAAGGAGGTATAGATGATTGTAAGACTTGGTTCTTGGAGTCTAACAAAACCTTTTTCTGGAGTTGCATATGCTCACTGAATCTCTTCTGCAGAATAGAAGATCGTCAAGAGAAATTAAGACAATTGAACTTCACATCCTTAAAGGTGGATAAGTCGATATTCACCTTAGACGCGTTGTAAAATATATGTTGGGCTTACATTATACTCTGAAACGGTGGCAGGGTATTTGGTTGTAATGTTAATTTATTAACTTGGATGATCAGATATGTACTATATAGCATGGTGAATGAAACACCACATAAAGTTAATAAATCATGTGTGTATGATAAATTGAAGATAGTGAAATTGTAACTTTATAAATGTATTTGCTCTAATAAGCCATAGAATTATATCTAGTGTGAAGAACAAATCTTCATATTTATAGATAAATATGGACGGTGAATTATATTTACCACGTATAAATACCCACAATGGGAGAAACAAAACTATTTTCTCCTTAGTGTCTCATAGATGCTTTAACGTACGAGTATATTAATTACTCGTGACCAATCGTGCTTTACGTAATCAAAATAATGCTAATCCCTACTTTCATACCTACAACGATAAATTAAATGAGTAAACCTGAGAAAGGGTTTGAATGTCAGTCAGATACAAATGTGGTATACCTTGTGGCAAGCAAGAAGATTGTAATTAAAGTTTTTATAAAGACCGCTGGTTTTTGTTACTTAGATAAGAGCCATTAGACTAATGACTTGAGCTGTGCCATTCCCTCCACTAGAGGATAAGGGATGAAACCCAATCTCGCAGTAGGGTGTAATTGGATAAAACTTAAGTTGTAAAACTTCGTATATTGGTTGGCGAGATTTAAATTTATAGAGTTACACGAACTGGTATAGATTTTAAACAAGATAATTGGTAAATACAGTTTAAAAACAATTTTAGATACTTGCGTTATAGGTTAAATACGGTAACCTAAAGATGCTTCATTATTTAATAGTTTACTTTGATATGTATTATTATATAAACAAGTATCAACATTATATAGGAAAAAGTGAACTTATTTGTACAATTTAGTTAAATTTAGTGGACACGTAGAAAAAATATACTGACTGCATTTTATGTTAAGAGTATATTCCGGATAAATCCTTAAAATTAAACCATAATAGATAATATAGTCTTCAATGTACATTTGAAAAATCCTACAAGATCAGTTTTCAGTTATATTGCAGTATGACAGTTAATATATAGTACATTTATTATACAAGTTGTTAGAACGTTTATTCTGAGATATTTATAAACGAATATTATTTGTAGATGCTAGGATTAGATCTACTTGACATGCAAATATTATGTGGAGTAGCTTTTGGATTATCGAATTAATTTAATATTAAATGAGCATTACATTAATTAATAAATTACAACAAATCATATAAAGGAACGATGTAATTGTAAACAATGAAACAAATATGAAAATGAAATGATTACTAGATCTAAATGGTGTGTAAGGTAGGAATAAGCCACAATACCTGCATGTGAGACGTAACAGTGTTCACTGAAGTTAATGCAAAATTCTAAATGCTCATTTCATTCTCGGGAGTCCTGTATAGACACAGGGAATCGGCAAGAAAATATGTTTCTACAGCTCCAAGGCATAAAAGAGTAATGTTTTCAGGCTATAGGTTCCAATGAAGCTCAGCCAAATTCGATGGATATACCTTTACGAATTCATTGTAATACATGGCAGTGAAGTTTCATGAAAATGTTAAAGTTTCTATTAATATTCTATTATGTTAATAAACTTAACAATAATAATTAATTTAACAATAAACTTAGCAAATTGTACATATTTGCCAAATTTTTACAAACCAGGTATGGCATTTGATGTACCGGAAAGCACCACCAGCGTCTACTGAGTAGAACATGCCATCTATGAGGAGCTCACGGAGCATCTTTCTGAAGTTTGTTATTGATGGTTCGTTTTTAAGAAATATCCTACCTATATATAGGAATATAAACTCTCAGTTTATTGTACAGTTTTCTCCCCATATATTCAGGTGTTTTTTGGTAAGAAGATGTGTTATGAAGTGGAAGGATCATATTATTTATATGTCTTGTTAGGTAGGGTGATTGAATGTAAAAGTGTAAATGTAAAACTGAGAGGGTCCTGCTTTACAAATGATAGTGTTTGATATATATGTTCATGGGAGCGGAAGTATGTTTCATTTTTTTTAAGAGGTTTGCATGATGATCTATTTGTGATATTAGCAACCACACGTATTCTTTTTTTGAATTTTAAAAATGGTCTGACTATTGTGTGAAGATCCCCAAAACATAATACCATAGAGAAGATGAGAATATACATAGGCATGATAAACCATCAAAATTACGTCCAGGTCTACGATTTTTTATAATGTGAGAATGTCACAGTGGGCTCTATTAAAGGTGTTTGAAAGTCTTCTCACGTGAGCACCCCAGGTGACACTGCCCTCGATCTGGAGGCCCAGAAACTTTCCTATCAGAGTAGTGTTGAGCAGTGGCCGGAGATAGGAATCATCCGCTCTAGCACTTCTTTGATAGTTGGAATGAACATTTAGGGCGAATGTCTTTTCTGTATTTAGAAGCAGGCCATTATTGCTGAACCACTCTATCATTTTTGCAATTTCTGACTCAAGATGATTAAGTAGTTGAATCTTATTAGAATTCTTAATAAATATAGTGGTATCATCAGCGTATGAAATAAGAGTACAATTTGATACACATTTTTGAAGGTAATTTACATAGATCAGAAATAAAGTGGCCCCAATATAGACCCTTGTAGAATTCCGTGTAGAACATTAAGATATTTTGAAGAAATGAGAGACGACCTTTTGTTGGCGATTTTTTAGATAAGAGTAGATCCATTCTTTACTTTACCCTGCACACTGTAGAAATATAGCTTATTTATAAGAAGAGAATGGTTTACCCAATCGAAAGCCTTAGACAGATCACAGAATATTCAGACGGCACTCTGTGACTCATCCATTGAGAAAGGTGTACAAGGCGGAATGTATGTTTTTTATTTTTTCGGAATCCAAATTGAAATAGTTATGAGATAGAGTGTTATTTTCAAAGAAATCAGTTAAAGAATTGAGAACAGCTTTTTCAAAAAATTTAGAGAATGCAGGAAAAATGGATACAGGACTATAGCTTTCGACGGACTTTAAATCGCCTTTTTTGAAAATTGGAGTGATAGAAGAAAATTTTAGTTTGTCGGGAAACACTCCAGTTTGAAGGGACATATTTGCAGAATGTGTTAGGGATTGAGCATTAATTGGGGCACATTCTTTTAGAAGAAAAGGAGGAGTACCATCCCAGCCAGCTGCCTGAGAAGGCTTTATTTCCAATATAATCTTTATTACATCGTTTAGAAGAATGGGTTCAAAGTTTGATATGATATACTGATTTTTCATCTCATTCAAAACTTTCAAAGCTTTATGGGCGTTTGGGTATACATTTAATTCGTTGCAGACATTACTTAAATATTTGTTAAAACTATATGAAACAGAGTAAGGGTCAGTTATGGACAGTCCTTCAGAGTTGTGACCTTTTGATTGACTCTTATTTCAGCTCACTCTTGATTATATTCCAAGCTGTTTTTGTGTTTTGTAGCGTTTTTAAAGCTACATTGATTAATTTTGACGTGACAACGTCTTAAATTAGGTTGCGGCTCGGAGTCACTCATGAAAAAGTGTAACGCCCGGTAACGTTACGATGCCCGTCCAGTGGGTCCGCCGCACGGGATCCGCACGGGATAAAGCAGATAACTGTGGGTCCGCCGCACGGGATAAAGCAGATAACTATGTTTATTCGTGAAAATTTTGAGTGCTTAGATTCGTCATTTACAACAACTACAACAATAAAGGTAAATAATTGTACACTGATATTTCATTATCGTAAACTATGATTGATTGATTAATTGTTAGATTGACACAAAAGTTGAGAAACTGAGTTTATAGGTTATGTCATACTATTGACAAATGTTGATAGTGTTAAGTAAATTATTAGTTTAAATCACTCTGCAATCAATCGTAATTCAGTCGATTGAGAAGAAACAGCGCGTATTGCTAGTCAAACATTTAAAATAACAAATTATAACCTCTAACCTGTCATAACAGTGCGACCAAACAAACGAACTAAACCGACCAATCACCACGCGCGGAGTTAGAATTTAACTGTGTTTAGCAAGAATTTCAAATTCCAATTTTAGTAAATGTTTTATTCAACTTTACCATTTACAATAACAAATTTTAATTAATTTCAAATTATGTACAATGTTGTAGTAAACAAAATATATTTCTATAGTTAAAATTTGTGCAATTCTTATTTTCATTCAATTCCTTGTTCCTATTGTGCAATTTAATAATATTCATATCAATAAATATTCTACCGAGAAAAAGACGTTGTCACGTAAAATCTTCGCCCGTAAAACCGACTTTACAGGCAACCATAATTTTTTTAATTAAAACTTAAATTAAATGAAAATTTAGGGATCGAAATATTGGGATTTAATTTTAGATCAGATTGTGAAAGGTCAGGGTAAAAACGAACATGTAATCATTTGGCAAGTTAGTACTGGTAGTTTTAAATTGTTAGGAAGGTAGGTTGACTACCTTGAATTGATTAGAACTTGTCTTGTTGCGACTAATGTTCTCCTGGTTTGATACAGCTGGACCAATGAGAGAACACCGCGGATGTCCTGCAAAGTTGATTGGAAAGGGAAGTATTTAAGCGCCCGCTCATAATTTTCGCCCTTCTTTTGGTTATTTTCGTGATTAAGTTGATTACAGTGCGCCGTGTTTCTTAAATTTTTTCCGCGAGGGATTTTGAGGTAAGCACCAAATTTATTGTACGATTTATTGAAATAGTCTTCCAGATCTAATATTAAATTAATGTTGTTGTCTTTTTTATAGGAAAAAAATTAAATTCATAGAAACTACAGAGCAATCTGCATAATTAATTCTCGGAGAACAATAGAGCATAATAGAATCGTACAAGTTACATTTGGTTCATATTTGCAAGAAGAGTGAATTAAATTTGAACTTAGTTAATAACCTTGATTGAGATTTGGTAATTTATTAATATTTAATTGGAACTGTTTTATAGTGAATTCTTCATTGGTAATTAATTGAACATTAATTATGAATTGCAGAGACTTGAAAGTTAAGGTTCAACTAGTGGAAAGAGAAGTTTAAATTTTTATTTTGAATTTTGAGTGTACTTAGAAGTGAACATTTTTATTTTAGTTATTTCCAAGTGGTATTTGATTTTTATTTTAAAACTTTATTATTTTATTTTAGAAGAGAGCTCTGATTTTTAGTTTGATATATTTGATTAATAATTATTTTTATTTCTTGCCAAAGGAACTTTTAACTTTACTAAAAGGTTTGTCAATTCTTTGTGAAAAATAGAGTGATAAAAATTGTGAAACGTTGAACTTATTAATTTGCCAGTTAAAAATAAATCCATTATTTTTATTTAGAACTGTGATTTTTATTTTAGACAAACCAGATAATATTTAATAGTTAACAAATTTAGTAATAAATTGTACTGAATATTCACTAGGAGCTTTCTAATCAAAAAATACTTTATATCGGTTGTCTCATTGATAATTAAAATATTAATACTCTGGAATATTAATATCAACAAATCAAGTCGTTATATGTTTATTACATGATTTCCTCAATAAATCTTTGTTATGCATTATCTATCTTTTTGCTGCATTAACACATTTTTTAAATATCTTCCTGTACTCTTTTACATAGGCAATGAAATTCGGATCATTTGAGCGTTTTGACTGCTAGTGAAGCTCTCGCTTTCGGACACTCATATTTTTATCCCACGAGTGACCCAGCCCCTCCCAACAGGCCCAAATTTTCTCCTTTCGACCAAAGGAAAGGCCAAGTCAAAATAGAAATAAAAAAAATTTTTAAATTCGTTAAAAGTCAAATTTGCATTATTTTTACTGGCTGAGTCAAATGCTGAAATCCAGTTTTCAGTTCTTAAATTACATATAAATCTAATTATGTTATTTCTACAAAAATTTTTCTTTTTAGAAACAGAAGGGTAATGAATAGCTCTTATATTCTTAATAGGAATTGTACCTATAGCCATAAACCGCGCTAGATGATCGGAAAGATCACATTCAAATATAACGGTTTTACAAGTTAAGTATCTATATTCGATATTATTTTGTCTATGCAAGTACGAGATTGTTTACTTATGCGTGTCGGTTCAAAAATGTGTGGGTGTAAATTGTATGATTTCAATAAATCTACATTTCTACAAAAATGTTTCTTTTTAGAAACAGAAGGGGAATGAATAGCTCTTATATTCTTAATAGGAATTGTACCTATAGCCATAAACTGCGCTAGATGATCGGAAAGATCACATTCAAATATATCGGTTTTACAAGTTAAATATCTATATTCGATATTATTTTGTCTATGCAAGTACGAGATTGTTTACTTATGCGTGTCGGTTCAAAAATGTGTGGGTGTAAATTGTATGATTTCAATAAATCTATGAACTGTGTTTTATTACTGTTATTCCCAAATAGATTAATATTAAAATATCCAGAGATTAAAATTGTGCTGCTCTTGGGATATTTTAATGTTATGTGTTTTAATACAGCGTTCAACTTTTCTAAGAAACAATCTAAATGCCTCTTAATTTGATTAGGTGGCCTGTAAATACCTAAAACTATTAAAAGTTGGGGCAACTTTACTTTCACAGCATAGCACTCGAAAATTGAGGGCACACCAAAACCAGAGACACTTTCAAGTGTGTTAGAATTTAAGAGGTCTCTCACTAACACGCAAACTCCTCCCCGTAAGCGGTTGGGTCTCAGATAGTACGAGGCCAGATTATAATTTTTTATTTTCTGTAATATAAAAGAGTTGCGTTCTTTTAACCAGTGTTCAGTAAAGATTAATATAGTGGGTGTAACGAGAAACTCTTCCAATAAAAGATTTACTTCTTCGATTTTGGTTATAGAAGTAATGCCTTGAATGTTGCAATGGAGAATGCTAATAAAATTTCTCTGGGAGGGAATTTGCGAACCAGTTACACTGTTGACATCATAAACTGAGTTTATGTGCTCATACAAATTATTGCTGGTGTGGCTAAAAAATATCCATTGGTGTAATTCGGGCTGATGAAACATGAACTGTTAAATTCATTATTATAAAATGTGTTATTGTTAAATTTATATTGTCTAATTCGTTCATATTAGTTATTGTTTACTAATTTATTTATTTATTCGTTAAATCAACACAAGTATTCATTTCAATGACTTTCAAAATTGAAGAAACTAAAAGAGAGAAACCTTGTATATTGTACAACGACAATAAATACAGACAACAGAGAATTTTAAGAAACGGATTTTTATCATGGATTTGTTTTGGAAAAAATTACGGTGCTTCAATAAAACGGACTCCAGCCATAAGACAATGACAGTAGGCAACGCCAAAAACTCGGGGCCTCACCCCGTCACTATGAGACGACTGTCGATGCCGCAGCGTTCACCGTCTGACTACGCCCACCGTCTCGCCATCTTTACCGTCGCAGACGACATGTTCCACGACGCATACTGTGACACACGTTGTACCTACATCTACCTCGACGCCCGCCGTCTCGACATCTGCCGTGGCACCCGCTATATCAACGCCTGCGGCGTCACTATCCCACATTATTTGATTTTGGACTCCTCTTCTACGTCTACCGTACAGCCTGAGCTACCCACTATAGAGAATCTGGTAAAGGAAACGTCGTTCTTCATGAAAAGATTTATGGACTAAAAGAACAACTGCGGCATGTCATAGACCATACAATTAAAAACGATAAGCGACTGTTGCAGTACACCGACCAAATATATGTTGCAAACTCGCCACGGTCTGTCATGACCCCACGTGCGTCGGTGGCTGACTTCGGGATGCAGTGTTATTTGCTCGCTATCTGTATAGATGAACTGTGTATTAATGGCCGTGCTGTCATCAACAACCTAAGAACCACGGTGGAGGTGCTTGAGGACGAGCTGCGGAATCTGAGGGAGACAGGGGTGGCAAGTGTGGAGGGGAGAATGGTGGATCCGAGTGGACGGTACAGCTTTGTAAAGGAAGACCACTCAAATTAAACAACAGGTTTGCTGCTCTGAAGATTGATTTCAAGGAAAGCGGAAACAAAAATAAAAACTATAAACGACCGAAACTTGAACGGTGAACGAATAAACCAAATACGATGACTACTTCAAACCAACTCCAAGGAAGTAGGCTCAGCCACCTGTTTTTAAACCAAAAGCATCACTGACTTTCCGTACGGACTAGATCAACGGTGACAGCCATGGCCGTGATATTGCCGAACTCGTTTAAAGCATGGATACTGGGGATACTACAGTGTAAGGAACCTGCAGGCCGGGAGCAAAGCTGCAGACCGTGAATTCTGATGCGACCCCTCCACCAGGCAGTTGCTATGTTCTCATAGCGCGAATCAACGACCTTGCAGCTCGGGAGCAGATAAATATTTGTAGACATTTGAAGCTCTGCATCATTGCCAAGCTGAGAACTGCTAAGGTGATTGTCTCAACTCTGCCCCACCGACACGACCTGCCAACTGACCATCCAATAAATAAGGAGACGGAACTAGTCAACGCCTATATTGAAGAACTGTGCGCTAGACATAGAGGGGCAGTGGTGTTAGACTTCAACCTTATTAGATTGGATGCATTTACTAGACACGGTATGCATTTGAAATCCAAAAGTAAGCGACTCTTGGCAAGGCACCTGGTAGAATGCATACAGGACCTGGGTCACATTCCTGGTGCAGCGCCGTCTTCGCCTCCTGCAGACACTCGCAGACAATCCTCTGCCAGTCGGAAGTCTTCGTCGGTTGGCGTAACTGAGCCTCGTACGCTGCCATACGAGACTTGTGTCAAAAAAAACTGTCCACCTCTAATAACTACAATGGTATGATAGGGATATCAGCACTAGACACTCAAAAAAATTTTTATAATTCCAAATCAAAACTAAACAACAAAATTCTATATTCTCTTCAAACGCTTTTAGTGTTGCATCAAAATGCACAGGTTGCCTCCAACAAAATTGAGAAGCTATCTCTCATGGCAGACGAACTGCAACCTGATATTTTCATTATCTTTGAGCATGGATTTACACCTGAAAATGCTGCTGCGGTGTTCAGAAGTAACAATTATCAATTGGCAACGTTATTTAATCGAACGCAATACAGTCTTTGTCAAATCGAAACTGGTATTCCAACCCTTCAGAGTTGACCACACTCGTGAGTTGGACTTTGAAGCGGAAGGTATACAAATCAGACTAAAGTTTGCTGGGAAACTTGTAATAATTGGCTTATACAGATCCCCGAACGGATACTGCACAAAACTTTTTGAACAATTCGAATCCCTTCTAAATTTGTTACGTTCCAAGGCAATGAAATTCATTATTACTGGTGATTTAAACATTGATGTCTTAGACCACACCTACCCTCTAACCCAGCAGTTTCGCGATGTTCTCACTTCTTTTGACTTAGTCTGGTCCGTGAACACACGAACTCGAGTAACTGCCAGATCGAGTACAGCCATTGACAACGTTATTACAAACTTTCCGGGCGTCTCTGTTACTGTTCTAGACGCGGCCATCTCTGACCATTTCGCACAAGAGACTGTAATCAAACAATTCAATCCTAAATTCGTACCCTCTTCAGGAAAATTTAAAAGAGATTGAAAACCGAAAACCTTAAAATTCTCAATTGCTTCCTCCACAGATAATCTTGGTCTTTTGTGGATGCTTTTGAAAACGCAGAGACTGCTTTAAATGACTGCTTCAATTACTACTTAAATATCACTTGCCCAGATAGAATGATAAAGGAACGATCTAATGGAATAATAATAATAATAATAATAATAAATTATTTATTGCGTAGAACATAAAAACAATGTTGTAGCAATCGTCACGTATATCGAGCTAAATTTTCCACTCGTTCTACCATCGAAGTCCCTTCCATACATACAATTTTTGCGTTCACTCTCTCTCACTCATTCGAATTGATCCACCACTTCCCCGGTCAGTCAGCCAATTGAGAGGTCTCTCAATTGTAAGCCATAAACTCGTCTATACTGTAGAACGCATGTGTAATCAATGTTGTTTTTAGACGAGCTTTGAATGCCTTCAGCATGGGAACACATTTAATCGAGTTCGGCAAGTTGTTGATAATTCGAACTCCTGCCTGAGAAGGCAAACGCTCGTGAGCTACCGTCCTGTGTCTTCCAGTTCGGTAGTCATCCCTGCCTCTAGTTGCATAAGAGTGTAAATCACTACCTCTTGTGTGTTCGCATTTGGATTTGAAAAAAGACACGTTTCCAAGACGTAGAGGCAAGGCAATGTCAACAATTTTAGATTTTTGAAAGCTGGCCTGCACGACTCTCTCCATTGCAGTTTTGCAATTGTTCGAACTGCTTTTTTTTAAGGATGAAAATTCTGGAAAAGTTTGCGGTTGTGCAACCTCCCCACAATGCCAATCCGTAAGAAAGGTGTGGGTAGATCAGTCCATAATATGCCGTCATCAGTACCTGCGTTGGGCAGTATTCGGACAGTTTCCTCAAGACATAAATGCCTGAGGATAACTTTGAACAAACATAGTCTACATGACAATCCCAAGTCAAACCTCGATCTAGGTGTATTCCAAGGAATTTCATTGAGTACACTTCAGTGATTTCAGATTCGTCTAACATGACTGTAGGACTACAATCTGAATCTGTTTGTCGCAAACTAAATTGAATGAATTTTGATTTCAAAGGATTTGTTTTGAGATTGAGCTCATTGAAATGTTGAACTGCACTGTTTAGCTCAATGAACGTAATTTTTTCAAGTTCTTCTTGTGATTTTGAGTTGAGACAGAGAGTCGTGTCATCTGCGTACTGGACGAGTCGCCCTTGTTGTACCGATGAACCAACATCATTTACGTAGATCAAGAAGAGTAAAGGGCTAAGTATGGAGCCCTGAGGAACACCATAGCTCAGACCCTCCTCTCCCGATTTGACGCCTGAAATGCCTACAAATTGTGTTCGATCATTGAGATACGATTTGAGCCACTTGAGCGACACCCCTCGCATCCCGTAATACTCCAGTTTGCGAATGAGGATTTGATGGTCGACACAGTCAAACGCTTTTGATAAGTCAAGGAAAATACTCAAAGTATCTCCTCGACCTTCAATTCCCTCTACTATCGCATCGACTAGACGCACGACTGCGTCTACCGTCGATCTACCACTTCGGAATCCGAACTGGTTTACAGACAGCAGATGGTGTTTGTCCAGAAAATTCACACAACGGGAAAGAAAGAGCTTCTCAAAGATTTTGCTGAAGACCGGCAATATCGATATGGGGCGGTAATTTTGAGTTGAAAGAGGGTCACCCTTCTTAAAAATTGGAGTGACTTTAGCGATTTTGAGAGAGGAAGGAAACGCTCACGAGTGAAAAGAGAGGTTGATAAGGTGTCGAGCGGGCCCAATAAATGCTTAGAGCATTGCTTTAGGAGCCACGTTGACACATAATTTGAGTCATTAGACCGTTTTGATGGGAAGCCTCGTATCACTCTAGCAATTTCCTTCTCTGATACCGGGACCAGAGCCAATGAAGCTATTGGACTCGGCACTGACATGTGAACCGGCTGGCTATATGGAGGACGATGTCCTAGTTCAGCTCCAACCGAGGAAAAGAATTTATTGAACTCCTCAGCTACCCTTAAAGGATCATTGATGAGTTTATCTTTGATCTGTAGTTCAATCGGTTTATCAATTAATACATTTTTATTGTTGATGAAGGCCCATGCAGTTTTTGATACGTTTTTCGACGTGAGCAACGCTTTGTTTACATCATAGGCTTTCGCAGCTTTGATGACTTTTCTATAAATTTGTTTGTACTTTTGAAAAAATCTTTTGAACTCTTCGTTAACTGTGTGCTTGTTTATTTCCGAGAAAAATAAAAATTTTTCTCTAGAAACCAGGTTACCTTTGGTAATCCATGTGCACTTTCGTTTCTTAGGTCTTTGTTTGGTTTTCCTTAGAGGACAGCTCACGTCTAGATGAAAATTGAATGTTTGTTCAAATTTTTGAAATTGCAACTCAAGAGGATCCCTAGAATTCAGAAAGTTCCAACTTTCTTTTGCCAGTTGAAAGTTGAGCAATGCTATGTTTGTGGGCCTTGTATCTCTGAATGTTTTCTCTGAGATGGGACCCCTTGGTGCCTCGTGACCATTGATGATGGCCTGTTGGCCATAGTGGTCTGAAATGGCTGTGTCGACCACCAAGACCTCAATGTCTGTCAAATCTGTGATGACGTTGTCAATCGCGGTCGCTGAGTTGGCCGTCACTCTTGTTGGAGAGTTAACCGACCAGTTCAGGCCAAACGACCCCAGCAACTCAGCTAATCTCCTTGTCATGGGACTATCGACATCTAAGACGTCAATGTTGAAGTCTCCCATGACTATGAAACCGCGAGTTTTATTTGCAACGTCAGTCAAGATTTGATCGAATTTTGAAAAAAAACAATTCCTCGTTTCCGTTGGGAGACCTATATAGACCAATCACATCAATATGAGAGTGTTTGGTTTTGAGTTTTACCCATGTATTTGTCTGTAGGTTTGAAAAGAGTGAGAGAGGTAAAGGAGAGCTCATTTTTATTGCTACACCTTCTCCTTTGAAGGAGTTGCGGCAGTAAAAATTTGCCAATTGGTAATTTGGAATTTTAAAGTGTTCGATATTGTTGTTGTTAAAACCGTGTTCGGTCACAACTAACAAGTCTGGATTGAGCTCCTCGCACATGAGAGTAAGCTCATCCACCTTATTCGTAGCCATTTGTGCATTTTGATGCACAAATGACACTGTTTTAGAAATGTGTTTCTTTAAATTTGAATTTTTTATTTTATTTTTGTCAGTCAAATTTGTATGGGGATCAGAGGTAGAGCTTCTACTAAAAAAGACTGAGTGCTGATTGTTTTTGCAATTGAATTGGGCTTAGATGTCCCAGCGACAACTTCAGCAAAGGTGATATGCGGCAGAGTGAGAGGAGCGGACGTTGATGGAGACGACGGTGAAGACGCTGGCCCCAAAAGTGTTGGAGATGAGGGTAATGGAGGGGACGTCGGTACCGGTGGTGGTCCTACCGGAGGAACCGCTCTGCTGGTGCACGGTTGAGGCGTAGGAGCGATAGCTGACAGTCTGCTATCTGTGCAAACGGGGCGAGTTTTGACCGTGGTCAAGCACCTCACCAACATCTCGGCCAGCAGTCTTTTGCCACGCATCGACAGGTGTAGACCATGTCTCGTGAAATACTTCCGGCTAATGGTGTCAAGACGAAGCACTTGGATGTCGTGTCTGGCAGCCAGTTCTTCAATGAAAGCATTCACGAGCATGGTCTCGTCATGGATGGGATTGTCAGGATCTTACAGGTCGTGGCGATGTGGCATAGTGGCGACT
The DNA here is from genome assembly GCF_021130785.1 of Homalodisca vitripennis. Lineage (NCBI taxonomy): Eukaryota > Metazoa > Arthropoda > Insecta > Hemiptera > Cicadellidae > Homalodisca > Homalodisca vitripennis. Next base: position 4,209,722 of record NC_060209.1, read on the forward strand.
ACTAGTTGAGTGTCGGCCGGTCTGTTGGTGATGTACTGCTGTTGGAAAGAGTAATACATGGATTACACAGGATATTATCTAAGTAAGAGAAAGACTCAAATTTTACCATTCAATTTATTTAAAATCTAATAACGAAAATTTCAAACATGTTTATAGAATATTTAAACAAAATTGTCTCAAGGAAATAAAAGCCGCTAAAACACGGGATGCCAAACAAAAATTTGAAAACGCAGAAAACTTTTCAAAAAGTGCGTGGGAAGCAATAAATCACAAACAAACTACTCAAAACAGTCAAATCCGAAATTGACGGTAAATTACCAGAGGACCCCTTTCTATTCAATTAACCCAAAAATCAATAATTTTTGCTCGACTGTGACTTTACCATGTACATCTTTCAGTTGTGACAGCCTTATCGAAAATGTTGTAGTGAGACCTGTCTCTTCCAAGGTTCTATTTCATGTGGGGAAGGTGGAGGTAGCAGTCGTCTTGAGAGACCTCAAGCCGAAGAAGTTCAGCGACATCAACGAAATGTCAGTATGGCTGATCAAGCCTTGCTTGAAGCACGTCTTGAAACCATTTACTAAATTGATAAATCTCTCCTTCGCCCAAGGTGTTTTCCCTTCAGCTTTGACGACAGCAAAAGTGGTTCCGAGCTTTAAAAAGGATGACCCTTGCATCGCAAGTAAGTATCGTCCTGTTTCCAGTCATAAGCAAAATGTTTGAAAAAGTTTTCATAAGAAGGCTTGAAGGTTTTCTTGAACGGTTTGAAATTCTTAACCCTGAACAGTACGGATTCAGGAAAAACAAATCGACTATTTATGCTGTAACAAAACTCATTCACTGTGTTGCTGTTGGCTTGGAGAGGCGAGAACAAGTGCTCAGCGTTTTCTCGACCTTTCAAAGGCCTTTGACTGTGTACATCATGGGACACTGTTGCATCAGTTATAGATGTAGTGTCTGAGGTCAGCCGCATAAATGGCTTTCGTCAAACCTCAGTGGCAGAGAGCAGTGTATACAGATCGCGAACACCCTGTTAGGCAAAGTAAAAATGTAGTACGGTGTTCCCAAGAGTTCAATTTTGGGACCCATATTTTTTCTCATGTACGTCAACAGATTGAATTCATCAATTCAAATGGAGAGGTGATTCAATATGCGGACGATACGACTTTCTGCACTAGATCAAATACGAAACAAAATCTTGAAATTAAAGCCTTTATTGAACTAAACGCATGCATCGAACACTTTTCATAGATAAATCTGAATACACATTATGCCAAAACTAACGTAATAAAATTTTGTTTCCGTCAACAAGACGAATACAGACCAACTGTGATGGCGGATGAAGCTATCATACATGAAGACGAATCCACCAAGTTTCTGGGGATGTATCCTACCTGGACCGTGGACTGACCTGGAGCGATCACATCAGCAATCTAACAAAATTCTGCTCGTTGGATTTACTGAAAGCAGCCTACTCTGGCATAGTACATCCACATTTGACCTATCGTTTGAAATTATGGGGCTGTTGTTCGAAATACAAATTTTATTTAGAACACAAAAGAAGGCTGTTAAAATAATTTCGAAATTAAAATCCAGAGAGTCGTATAAAATTGTCTTCAGGGAGCTTAGATTTTTGGCATTACCCAGCCTCTATATTCTCGATGTCACCCTGTACTGCCGATTCAAATGTGAACTGGTTCAGGGCAGGGACGTACACCACTACGAAACCAAAGGCAGGAACAACTTCAGAATTGAACAGCATAGAACGGCTACGTTCGAACTCTTGCCATCGCAAAAGGGTGTCAAAATAATCCAAACCCAAACAATTCAAATCTCGATTAAGACACTTTTTGTTGTTAAAGGCATTTTACTCAGCTGATGAGTTTACGATGGGCCGCTGGGATGACAATTAGCACTTTATTATTATTCTATTTCTCCTTTTCTGATATCCAAACATATGCAAAATACAATATATTTTTAGGTTTACAGATTAATATGTGGAATTGACTGTGCCTATGATAACGTAAGATAGGTTTCGTTTATAGTTTTTAATCAATATTATGATAAATGACGCTTGCATTACAATTTTGTTAATTGTTTTACTGCAATAAAGAATTATTATTATTATTAGAGCGAGAAGAACACTCAGGACTGGACGGGTAGGGACTTGATGCGAGTAAGGCGGCTGTAGTCGAGGCAGTGCCAGCGGCGAGTCAGCCATACCGTCCATAGTCTGAGACAACTCAACAGGATGAAGACCAGACGGACCGGCCACGGACAAACGAATGTTGCCGGGCGTCTTGGAGTTGGAAGGCAGAGGTCGTGACTGCATTGTCCAGTTTTCAATAATATGAAACAGTTCATTGGTGACATTCCTTTTGCCTGCCTGATGGAAGTGAACACCACTGAATAGGAAGCGCTGTTTAAAACCTAGATGTAGTATTCTTATGTTGTCTATGTTTGTTTCCAAATCATTCAAATTAGCGTTAAGATTTCTTATATTTAGGTTTTCACGCGAGTAAGGACTGAGATCAAATCTTGTGGGCACTGTTGCGATAGCAAATCTAGAATCTGGAGAAGATTCTGCCAAGCTTCTGTAGGATTGTCCAATTCATTGATTGTCCAATGATTGTTTTCACGATGTCCAAATTTATTTTGTTTATACTGTTAGTCCCAGCCATAAATACTATAAAATAATTTTTCGTGAAAGTGTACGAATTTTAATAGTTCTGACCACCTCTTCGATGGGAGCCCCTGGAATTAATGTGCTTGGTTTTAACAATGTAGTTTTGGAATTAAATTTCTTCTCTAAGAGATTATTCATTCCACGTCCATGACTGTCACTGTATAGAGTATCTAAAATGTTGAACTGCCTTCGATTCTTCTTGGCCTTACTTTGGAATGATTTCTGCTGTTGAAGACGAAGATGAACAACTTGTTATTAGGTCCGAGTCCTTTATTAGCAAGAAGCAGAAAACTTTTAGATATGGGTATTGGAAGTGCCGGTGCAATCAGTGTATTAGCTTTACAAGATGACAACTCCAGAAGCTCTTTATTTCCTTCGATATTTCCTTGTTTTACTTCTTCTAGTTTTACATTAAGACCATTTATGTTATCATTTAAAGATTTAATAATTGTTGGTTTGGTTTTATTATATTTAACTAAACCGAGGACTTTTGATCTACTTTCTTCTATCTCTAGTTTTAAACTATTATTTTTCTTTATTAACAGATTTTTTTATTTGAAGCAGGAGTCTGAATAGCATTTGTTAGCATCAAACATTTGCTCTTGTAAGTTAATTTCTTAGACTTTACTAATTAAACTGTTCCTTTGACGTATAAGCTCATCAATTCTGGCAATGAGTTTATCCTTGGACTTTATACTTAAATCATCAGTTTGAGTAGAGCATTCTGTCGTTTTTTGTTTAAAACGAAGTTGGTATACTAATGGAGTCGGGTGGCTTTTGCTTGACGTGATTATATTAGGGGACGATGAGACAGGAGTGAACGATCTTATAGTAACCGGGTGTTTCCCTGAGTGGGAGTTCTTGCGGCTTATCAGCTCCGTATAGTCTGATTTGTACGTATTGATGCCGAGCAGTCTTTGCCCAAGCATCTCCAAGTAGTTTCTCCATTTACTAGTGTTCTATCCAATCTGTATTTATATTTGTCCCAAATAATGCAAGGTTTGCCGTTTTTGTTTCATCTAATTGAATAGACATATTATGGCTTGAAAATAAATTACTGGAAGTGAGCCCCGTGGAACTATAGATGCAGTTGTAGAGACACGGCTGTGTTGCGCCTTCAGATTCCTCGCTGTAAGAATAGAAGCGGCAGGCAGTGAGGGTAACTCGCGTGTTGAGGGAAGTGCTTGCAGTTTCTGAGAGCAGTTGGTTAATCTGGAACAAGTGAGCTTGTGCCAATCTTGAAAGCAACGACAAGGTCCTCGTTTTGTTTTCTTGGAAAGCTACCTTAATTTTTGTGAACTGACGATGGGACAACTAACATATAAGACTCACGGTTTGGGTAGCGGAGGTGCAATGTAAAAAGTTGAAACGTCTAACACTGCCGTTCGTTATATATATATATATATATATATATATATATATATATATATATATATATATGTATATATATATATATCGACTATAAATCCATGCATTAAAATAAGAAAAAATAAATTTATTAATCAGACACAGTAACAAACGTCTTCATAGAATTAGATCCATGCTTACCAAACATACACCACGTTGTTAGGACGTGTCACAGTTCTCTCGCTCGTCATCTTTGTAATAACCGACATTGATAACAAGGTTTACATCTCGCCTGTGTTTCACGTGTTGCTGGTTGAGAGGCCGCTGCCACTGTGTAGCGCCGCGTCATACACAACGTTGTAGGGAAGTGTCAGAGTTCTCTCGGTCGTCATCTTTGTAATAACCGACATAGATAACAAGGTTTACATCTCGCCTGTGTTTCACGTGTTGTTGGTTGAGAGGCCGCTGCCACTGTGTAGCGCCGCGTCATACACCACGTTGTAGGGAAGTGTCAGAGTTCTCTCGCTCGTCATCTTTGTAATAACTGACATAGATAACAAGGTTTACATCTCGCCTGTTTTTCACGTGTTGGTTGAGAGGCCGCTGCCACTGTGTAGCGCCGCGTCATACACCACGTCGTAGGGAAGTGTCAGAGTTCTCTCGCTCGTCATCTTTGTAATAACTGACATAGATAACAAGGTTTACATCTCGCCTGTGTTTCACGTGTTGCTGGTTGAGAGGCCGCTGCCACTGTGTAGCGCCGCGTCATACACAACGTTGTAGGGAAGTGTCAGAGTTCTCTCGGTCGTCATCTTTGTAATAACCGACATAGATAACAAGGTTTACATCTCGCCTGTGTTTCACGTGTTGTTGGTTGAGAGGCCGCTGCCACTGTGTAGCGCCGCGCCATACATCACGTTGTTAGGACGTGTCAGAGATCTCTCGGTCGTCATCTTTGTAATAACCGACATAGATAACAAGGTTTACATCTCGCCTGTGTTTCACGTGTTGTTGGTTGAGAGGCCGCTGCCACTGTGTAGCGCCGCGCCATACATTACGTTGTTAGGACGTGTCAGGGTTCTCTCGTTCGTCATCTTTGTAATAACTGACATAGATAACAAGATTTACATCTCGCCTGTGTTTCACGTGTTGTTGGTTGAGAGGCCGCTGCCACTGTGTAGCGCCGCGCCATACACTACGTTGTTAGGACGTGTCAGAGTTCTCTCGTTCGTCATCTTTGTAATAACTGACATAGATAACAAGGTTTACAACTCGCCTGTGTTTCACGTGTTGGTTGAGAGGCCGCTGCCACTGTGTAGCGCCGCGTCATACATCACGTTGTTAGGACGTGTCAGAGCGCTCGTTATCTTTGTAATAACCGACATTGATAACAAGGTTTACATCTCGCCTGTGTTTCACGTGTTGGTTGAGAGGCCGCTGCCACTGTGTAGCGCCGCGCCATACACTACGTTGTTAGGACGTGTCAGAGTTCTCTCGTTCGTCATCTTTGTAATAATTGACATAGATAACAAGGTTTGCATCTCGTCTGTGGTTCACGTGTTGTTGGTTGAGAGGCCGCTGCCACTGTGTAGCGCCGCGTCATACACCACGTTGTAGGGAAGTGTCAGAGTTCTCTCGGTCGTCATCTTTGTAATAACTGACATAGATAACAAGGTTTACATCTCGCCTGTGTTTCACGTGTTGTTGGTTGAGAGGCCGCTGCCACTGTGTAGCGCCGCGTCATACATCACGTTGTAGGGAAGTGTCAGAGTTCTCTCGGTCGTCATCTTTGTAATAACCGACATAGATAACAAGGTTTACATCTCGCCTGTGTTTCACGTGTTGTTGGTTGAGAGGCCGCTGCCACTGTGTAGCGCCGCGCCATCACTACGTTGTTAGGACGTGTCAGAGTTCTCTCGTTCGTCATCTTTGTAATAATTGACATAGATAACAAGGTTTGCATCTCGCCTGTGGTTCACGTGTTGTTGGTTGAGAGGCCGCTGCCACTGTGTAGCGCCGCGTCATACATCACGTTGTTAGGACGTGTCAGAGCACTCGTTATCTTTGTAATAACCGACATTGATAACAAGGTTTACATCTCGCCTGTGTTTCACGTGTTGTTGGTTGAGAGGCCGCTGCCACTGTGTAGCGCCACGTCATACATCACGTTGTTAGGACGTGTCAGAGCACTCGTTATCTTTGTAATAACCGACATTGATAACAAGGTTTACATCTCGCCTGTGTTTCACGTGTTGTTGGTTGAGAGGCCGCTGCCACTGTGTAGCGCCGCGTCATACATCACGTTGTTAGGACGTGTCAGAGCGCTCGTTATCTTTGTAATAACCGACATTGATAACAAGGTTTACATCTCGCCTGTGTTTCACGTGTTGGTTGAGAGGCCGCTGCCACTGTGTAGCGCCGCGCCATACACCATATTGTTACGACGTGTCAGAGTTTTCTCGCTCGTTATCTTTCAAATAACCGACAGTTTACGTCAAACCTTCTAACCAAATGTGGGAATAGAGAACCTCTTATTTTTATGTTGTAAGATTAGTATTACTTTTTTATTATTTTGCTGTTAAATGATGACCTTAAACAATTTTTAAGGCGAAAAGTATATTTAGATGTTCTGCCTCATTTAAAACTAATTTACTAATGGATTCTGAAATATAATTATATTAGTAACTTAAATATGTACAACATAATTAATATAGAGAATGTATTTGAAAGTTACATTATCATACGGTTAATATGTTCGTTAATTTAAAATGTGTTTTGTGTAGGACAAATGGCTTTGAAATGGATTAATTTAAACTAATAAATGTAGCCTAAACCGGTTTATAAAAAGTAACAAAATATTTGATGGCTTGATGTTACATTGAGGCACAAAACCATTTTATTAAAGATGATTTGATATAAAAGTAATTAAATGTTAATATTAAATTTTACGATATTAATATAACCATTATTTCTTCTGCTATTTTGGTTAAAGAGGAATCCACATAAGGTGTTACTAATATGGCTTTGTTTTATCTATATAGATGATATTATAACGCAGTCATATGTATGTAATGTTTAATTACCGTTAACAAGGATCCATTGTACACTCAGGGATATTTGATCGTATATTACACCTCGGCCTTACCTTTCTCTCCGTGAGTGAGTGCGAGTACTAGACGTGTATACGAACATCAGTGTCACCGTAAAGTGTCTATTGCTACTGGAAGGCTACCATAATTTAAGTTAAGATATTTATTTGGAAGTTAATAATTAAGTTTATTTTTTTTAAATTTGATATTAACACAAAAAGTCTTCTGTCAATCATTATACAAACATTTTTTGCTGTTCTACGTTATTTTAAACTCGAGTTGTTATTCATTGTATAAATTAGGACAAGCGCACAGGACTAACTTCATCATTCATATAATTATTACATCTTCCATACAATATGTACTAAAATTACACAATACTTGTACTCGAAAAGAGGAAAGTATTACAAAGAAAGTAGACTTATAATTGGATCTCGTTTTCTTTGACTAATGGTGAATGTGACATTAATTAACTCGAATATATATATATATATATATATATATATATATATATATATATATATATATATACGAATATATACGAATGATTAGCAATTAAAACTTAAATTTCGTCATTATTATTGTTGCTGCTCAAATAACAGTTAAATCTTTCAACATTGCAATAATGAATTAATATTATTATGAGTTTTTCTATAAAAATTAAATAACAATACGTTTTATTTAATTAGACTACTTGTACTGTACACTCAGGGACAAAGCGTTTAAAAGTAACTGCACATCGTTAAAACAGCTAGCGAGCTATTCAAAGCCAGTCCAGGGCCAATTTATGCTGCTAACAAGAGATGCTCGATACAAGGGCACAATAAGCTAGCAGTGATAAGCATGTTTGTGTATTGTATATTTCTTATTCAAGAGCAGTTGTCTATTCCTACATCAGATCTTTAACTGATAGTCTTAAATGATTCTAAGATGTGAGAAATTTCAATATATTCAAAACATATTTCCTACTTTTTTATTATACACATCTAACAATACAGAATTTTATTAATTATTCTAAAAGACCTGTATGGCATCGAAACTTTAAAACATTAGTATCATTGTAGTTACGGCACTTTTATTGGACGTTTATTGAGCTGATTCTATTCGATTTATTCACTCTCAGGGGAAATGATCGTGAATCGTGATCGCTCTGCCGATTCGTAAAAAAACCAAGTTTTGTGTATTTACATCGAAAATCGGCTGTTCAAAATTCAACTTCAAACCTTTTTTATACCTCAATTTTAGTCGTAAATCGTAGTATATGTCTATTCGGAAATGCTATATAATGCTATATATAAACCCTAAAGTTTTTCTTTTTTCCTGTAAAGAGTGTACTTTTTTACTATTAAGACGATGAGTTTAAAACAGTTAATTTTATTTTTAATAACTTACATAAATGTTAACAAAATTTAAATTAGTTGGAAAACCCATGATTATACGATTGAACTAAAAGTGACGGTAGTTTAAAATTGCTCCTATGAGACTAGAATAATAATGGTCTCAGCTACAACCGGCTAAACTAAAAAGTCTACTAGCATTAAAGAAAGAAAATTCACAAAGTAGCCTAATAAGTTGTAATAATAATTAATCTGCTAAAAACAGATAGTGAATTCAGCTGTAGTGACGCAAACGTTGTAGCGTATTACATTGACAGTTTGCTGTGTGACAACAGACACACCTGTATCACTGCAGTGTCAAGAGTACAATTTCTGTCTGCCTCAAGAAGTGTGCTAGAATCCCCATATTCGTATCTACTGATAGTTATTATATGTGGTGTGATTATGAAACAATATCAAGAACACAAGTGTAATTATTAATGTAAGAACATTTGTATTATTAAAACTAATTATATTTTACATTGCCATGTCATTTCAAAACTCATAAAATAAAGTGCTGTGATTTTTAAGATGAAATTAAAATGTTCTCTCATCTATTAGCGTTGCGATTTACATTTACATTAACGAGATTAATCAACTTAATGGACCTGGAGCACTAGATGGCATAAACACCTGCATTGGGGAATTGAATCATAATGGCGGTTACCATTATATTAATAATTATTCCCTTGAATAAAAGTCTTCACAATATTTTGTATGAAACCCACTGCTTGCAATTCTGTATATTGTATTTTGTACGTTTAAAATATGTATAACCGTGTTTTTTTGTTACTTACGTACTGATTTATGTAAGGTGTCCTCAGGGAGAGAAAGTTCAGGTAGAGAAGCAAAGCTTCTGCCCTGGTGAAATATAGAGACTGTACACTTTCATAACTGAGAATAACTTGCGACATTTATCACAAGGTGGTAACTTTGTTTCGTTAGGAAATGCTACGTTACATTCCGTTTTTATTTATAAGCATTATATCATTACCTTTCTCACACAATACGTTGACTTGATATAGAATCCAAATATGGTCACTATATTGTTTACACTTTGTGTTACAATAGTTGCTATCCTAAATTAAGAAGAAAGTAATTTTTAACTTTGATAGATTTTGGAAATAAAAATTATTACTTTGAACGAATTTATTATTAATTGTTGTCAATTAAAGCTTAAACAACGTCAACTCTTTCTTCGTTAGACCCATGTATTTTTTTGTAAGTGTTTTGATTCGTTCGAACGGAGCGTAGGGTTTAATAACATTAATTTGAAAGAATATCTGAAAATAAATCTTTTTTAATATACAAAAAAGTTTTATCTGTTCGGTATATATGTATATAATTATTACTCTCGTCTTTAGCCCCAAAAATGTTATTTCTGCTTTTATTTTTGAGTAATATTTATTTAATTTAATTTAATTTTTGATTCTGTTCAAGAACGAGTTTCTACATTTTTAAATCATACAAGATTGTTCTCTTTTATTAGTTATTACTCAATTTGTATCATTTCATAGTAACATATCTTAAATTGTTCTACATCATGTTCATTCCCTTCTCGACAACCCCGGCGACCGCCAATCCTCGAGGGCCATCTTCCTTGACGGTCCTGGGGGTTATGGCAAAACTTCCCTAATGCGTGTCATACTGGCACACGTGCGTAGTGGTCGGCAGGTTGCACTAGCCGTCGCCAGTTCGGGCATCGCTGCCGGGAATATGCCGGGTGGCTCAACAGCCCATAGCATGTTTCGGCTTCCGCTCGATCTTGGCGACGGAACTGGCGTGTGGAACATAACCAACGGGTCCCAGCGCGCGGAACTGATCAGAGCCGCACAGCTCATCGTCTTTGACGAGGCCCCAATGGCCCATCGCTACATCTTCGAGATCCTCGACCGCTCGCTTCGAGATCTCATGAACCGCGATGAGCCATTCGGTGGGAAGATCTTTCTGTGCTCTGGTGACTTCCGGCAGATCGCGCTTGTCGTTGTAAAAGCGCGGACGGCAGCTGCCGTTGCGTGCGTTTCTCTTCGGGCCTCGCGTCTGTGGCGACTGTTCCGCATCTTCTCTCTGACCACACCACTCAGGACGAGCAGTTCCGTTGACTACTCCGACTTCCTTCTCGCAGTAGGCAACGATACTGTTCCGTCCACAACTTTCGGGGAGGGCAAAGAGAGTGGCGCTCTTATTCCTCTGACCGGAGTAAATTTCGTTACTTCTTTACAAGCCCTAATCTCCAAAGTCTTTCCTGTTGAAGTCCTCCAGGATCCCGATCAGTGTGCTTGTCGCACTACCATCCATGATCCTCTCTACCATGAATGTGAACGTCAAGGAAATCAACGACATCATCCTGGACTCCGTTGATAGTCGCCTTCATGAGTTGAGAAGCGCCGATTCTGTGGACACTGAGAACGATGATCATCTTGGCATCGAAGCTAATCTGCTAAACCAGGCTACAGGCAAGGGTATTCCAGATCACGTGCTGCGACTCAAGATCGGTTCAGTGTGTCTCATCATGAGGAATTTAACATCGCCGACGGACTCGTTAATGGCACTAAGGTCATTGTGACGGCTATAACCAACCGGTTGATTACCGTCAGACGCCCTCACGACGCGCAACCTATCGGCATTCCCAGAATAATCTTTAGGTTCGTGATCGTTGAAGGTTCGCCGTTACTTGTCCGGCGACGTCAGTTTCCTCTGATGCTGGCATACTCGATGACCGGTCACAAGAGCCAAGGTCAGACAATCGATCTTGTCGGAGTCGACTTTCGCACTGACTGTTTTACCCACGGCCAGTTGTACGTCCTGTTAAGTAGAGTTCGACGCCCAGAAGACATCGTTGTCCTTGTCCGTCCTGATAGGGTATGTGATGAAGTCGCCTACGCGAAGAACATCGTGTACGGCGAACTTCTTCAGTAAACCCGATTGACACTGGCAGTAGGCTAGGGGACCTGTCCAAACAAAACTCCCCGTCGTGATTAACACTGGCAGTAGGCTAGGGGGCCTGCCGAAACAAACCTCCCCGTCGTGATTAACACTGGCAGTAGGCTAGGGGGCCTGCCTAAACAAAACTCCCCGTCGTGATTGACTAGGCAGTAGGCTAGGGGACCTGCCAGAACAAAACTCCCCGTTCTGATTGATAAGGCAGTAGGCTAGAGGGCCTGCCAAAACAAAACTCCTCGTCGATGTAAATAGGTTTCCTGTAAATATGTAAATATATGGTCTCCATGTTTGCCGGTCTCCCCGTGGCGAGACGGGATATGTCATGCTTACATTTAAAGCATTGACAAACTAACGGGCAAACAACAGTTTCAACAACAATAAGTTATTACCAAACCATTTGTCACAACTAAATATGAAAATTTGTACACGATATGAGTGGACACCATTAACCAACGCTATCTGTAATTTTGTTAATAATATATGGTCTCAGTGTTTGCCGGCCTCCCCGTGGCGAGACTGGATACGTCGTGCTTACAGTACATGACATACTAACGGGCAAACAACATTTTTATGAGCTAAAAGTTACTTGCAACTAATTTTACAGAAATATATGTACCGATAAATCTCCCAATTTGCACACGTGATGCGTAAACATTATTAGTAACGGTTTGACCGCTATCGGACCCAAAATCTCAATTTTCACGTAAATTTTACCAGAATTTCGAACGTAACCGCGTTTTACGTGCCTAAACAAGGTAGATACTGCAAAATACTACTTGAGTTTTTTGTAGACAACATTATACACTAAATACTGTTTAATAATGTGTTTTACCACGAGAAATGACACAGTAGGGGACACGTAAATGGAAAACATCAAGTCCGAATTGAACCAACAACCAAATCGCTCCTGTCCCCGAATTCCGCTTATCCCCGAAGTTGGCCAATACCCAAATGGGGGCCTGGGGGCGTAGCCCCCAGCGAGCCGAAGGCGAGTTTCAATACTAATTTGTGTCGGCTTATTAGAATATAGACACATTAAGGTTCAATAGGGTGCATTATAATGGGTGCCTTGCACATGTAAACGGTTTACCCAGCTGAAATTCTCTTATTTTACAAATGAATTATTGTATATCCTATATATTGATCCATAGAAACACAAAAAGGTCAAATGAAAAATTACCAAATAATGATAAATTTATTTTCATATATGCCAGTGTCTTTTTTGAGAATTTTTTTGTGAGTCGTAGAATTTGGAAAATCTTCTTTCTTCTAGCAATTAGTTAACTTAAAGTTTAGAAGATCAAGATTAACACGAAAATATTTTACCTATAAATCAAA